>NW_026930998.1:0-46138 GCF_032062105.1 Saccostrea cuccullata
AACTAAATCAACTTGCTCCTGGCAAAAATAATAACACAGGAATTTCATCAGCTATAAAAGTAGTGTCAAGAAGTTATACTAGGATATTAGAATTATACACTATTCCTTGTATTACAGGATATATATTTGCATTATTAAAACACTATTAACAGCATATTCCATTTTTTGTCTTAATAACAAACATGTATATTTTTACAAAAACTTATTAACTTAATAGAATAGAATGTTTGTTTTCTTTGGCTAAAATCACATTGATTTTTGAGGATGTATCAGCAAATACTTGATAAACATGTATATTACTAACTGAAATATAAAAATATTCCATCTTACTGTATGCATAAATTTCTTCAGTTTAAACAAAGAGATCCAAGGGCCTTAATGGTCACCTGAGTACAACAATTAAGAGGATCCATAAACTGATAAATGAAGCTTTAATTGTTGCCCAAAAGCAAGAAAAATGTAGAATCCACAAATAACTGGTCTAGTATCTATCTGTCCCTTATTTATTTATCATTACAAGTATTACCATGAAACTATATTCCCATTAAATATCTTTTATTTAACCCCCATTATTACCTCTCACATTGGCCTATCTTGGCCCTTGAAGAACATTAAAAAGATAAGTTATTTTTGTCTCTCTACCCATAATTAAAACTGTGAAAGTACTTAATGTGTTATAAAATAAATGTTCTTGCATAATTCTCTAATTCTATTCTATTTACCTTTCAAATACATTGTTTACAGTGATGGCAAAGAGGAATAACTTCGCTTAGTAAAATACAACTAGAACTGTCCAATCGGGACAAAATACCCCCCGCTGGGTTTTTCAGAAGTAAGATTTTGTATAATAAAGATATGTATCAAACACGAATTATAAAATTTTTCTTCCAGTGACCTTGAACTTCCCCAAATGACCTTGGGTCAAGGTCATGACACACCCTTGGGTCATGGGCAATCTTTGAGTGAAATAAGAACCTACCAAGTTTATCCATAAGAAAGATATGGACCGGACACGAATTATTAAATTTTTCTTCCAGTGACCTTGAACTTCCCCAAATGACCTTGGGTCAAGGTCATGACACACCCTTGGGTCATGGGTAATCTTTGTATGAAATGAAAACCTACCAAGTTTATCCTTAAGAAAGATATGGACCGGACACGAATTATTAAATTTTTCTACCAGTGACCTTGAACTTCCCCAAATGACCTTGGGTCAAGGTCATGACACACCCTTGGGTCATGGGCAATCTTTATGTGAAATGAAAACCTACCAAGTTTATCCATAAGAAAGATATAGACCGGACACGAATTATGAAATTTTTCTTCCAGTGACCTTGAACTTCCCCAAATGACCTTGGGTCAAGGTCATGACACACCCTTGGGTCATGGGCAATCTTTGTGTGAAATGAGAACCTACCAAGCTTATCCATAAAAGATATGTGTCAAACATGAATTTTGAAATTTTTCTCCCAGTGACCTTGAACTTCCCCAAATGACCTTGGGTCAAGGTCATGACACACCCTTGGGTCATGGGCAATCTTTGTGTGAAATGAGAACCTACCAAGTTTATCCATAAGAAAGATATGGACCGGACACGAATTATGAAATTTTTCTTCCAGTGACCTTGAACTTCCCCAAATGACCTTGGGTCAAGGTCATGACACACCCTTAGGTTATGAGCAATCTTAATGTGGAGTAGTAGATTCTAATGTCCCTCTGTAAGAAAGATATGGACCGGACACGATTGCACAGACAGACGGACAGACGGACAAGGTGATTCCTATATACCCCCCCAAACTTCGTTTGCGGGGGATATAAATAATTAGAGCCCTGTCCAGAGCCAGAACACTTGACTTAATGGTCCATATGTTCAAAATTATGGAAAAATACCCTTGCTGATTAAAATTTCAATCTGTTTGCCTACAATTTACCCAGGAGCAGTGAAGATTTTCAAAGAATAATGCATTTTCACTACAGATTTATCCATCCCTACCCTAACACCAGAACCCATGACCTAGGGTCATGAAATTTACAAATTTGGAAGAGATATCATCATAACTATGCAATTCATTGAACATTTTCAGTGACTTCACACATTTTACTATATCATATTTACATTTCATCACAACCACTGACTTTGCAGCCAGGAAATTCAGAATTTTGGTAGAGGACTTAATGCTTATTACAATAATGTCAACAATTTGACTGCTTGACGTCCAGAAGTAAAGAAGAAGATTTTTAAAGATTGCATTAATTGTAGTGGTTTTGGTCCCACCCCTCATTTCTCGAAGGGGGGGGGGCACGAAATTCATAATTTTTGTTCCCTTTCACTCATGGATGTTCTACGCCAAAATTGGTTGAAATTGGTTCAGGGGTTGCAGAGAAGAAGCTGAAAATGTTCAAATGTTAATGCATGATGACGGATAAAAATGGATAGCAATGGGTCAACTGAGTGACTCAGGTGAGCAAATAAAAAAAAACACACACCTTTTTCATTTGTATGAAAAGAGTTTATTCTTTTTTTTAACTCCCAGAGTATGACTAATTATTACCCTTTATTGTTACAAAGATTCTTGTGAAGATTTTTGATTTACTGGATCAACTTTCATCCTTTTTCCTTTGGCCCTACTCCATTCCTAGTGACCCAAATTTGAAAAAAAAACTTTCACATGAGTTTTATCTCTTTGAATCATAGAATTTTAAAAAGTATCACAGAGGTTGTTGCCCTTTACTGTAGGAAGTAAAACCTAAGAATGCTTTACGGCATGGTTTAGTTAAAATTAGCCTAGAGAGTTCAAAATTTGGAAAGTCCACAGACAAAACATAATATTTTTCAATGAGTAAAGCTTACTTTAGCATTTAGATCGTGTACTAAATATTGTACTTGTAATTACATGTAGCTAACATTGTACTCACAGAATTTTCCTGGAATGTGCCCTTTTTATGTGTCAGTATGTGTTGCTTGAGTTCGAATCCTGATACAAATTTCTTGTCACAGAGAACACAGGAGAACTGTCGATCATTGAGATGGCGCCGGAGGTGTTTGGCCAGGCTGCTGTTGAGCTCCTTCCCGCAAATGTAACACTGGTATGGCTTCTTACCTGGCAGAGGAAACAAATTAGTGGAAAAAATTATGAACAATTCATAAATTGATGCATTTTCTTATAAACTAACAGAAAAATTATTAAAACAGAATATTATTCAAATTTTTGCTATTCAAGTTTAATTTCTTGCAGAGCCATCAAAAATCTTAAGATTATATGACTGAATATAATCTTAAGATTTTGTGTGCTGACAGGGTCTGTTTCATTTCAATTGTTTATATGACTTAATCGATTACAATAATTAATGCAGTTAATGAACACATTTTCTGACCTACATGGCAATTACATCCATTCTAAGAAGGATTAATGAACTAAACAAATAACTGTAGTTGCTGGACTTTGTCAGACATATTAACCTGTATGTCTGGTCATGTGACGTCTCAGGTGACCCTGCTCTCTGAATTTGTCTCCGCAAACTTCACAGGTAAATGGCTTGTCCCCAGAGTGAACACGCTTATGATTGCGCAATAAATCAGCTCTGTTGAAGATTTTCCCACACTCTTCACACATGTAGCTCTGAGGTTTTCTCTTTCCTTGACAAAAATTGTTATCCTTTTAACATTTTTATTGAAAGTAATTTCATTCAATATTTACAAAAGTTACCCTCAATATATATATATGTATAAGGAATGCATTCTTTTAACATTAGTTTTGAAATCATTTAAGGAATGTTTTAAGTTTGTGTGAGTTATTGGTGTGTGATTCACACAGACTTGTCACGTAGGCATATTTCATGAAGCGCGCTAGCACTTCATGAAAAGTATGCCTACGCGCAAGTCCGTGTGATTCACACACCAATAATTCACACAAAGCTTAAAACATTCCTTATATTTACATTTTACATGTTTGAAAGCACCAAAAATATACTCAATATTTGAATTCCTCGCTGCCCTATATCGTTATACTTTTACTACATTCACTGTAGCCTTATTGTGACGTCACGTTAACGCACGCGTCTCCATGTATATTTCTACGCGTGAGTATACACGAAATTGACTTTCAAATCAATTTCACAGTTGGCTTTGTAGAAAAACACAGCGAATGTAATTATAAATGAATATTCAACAAAGACATTATAAAATGTGAAATGAGTATTGCTCTAGATGTGGCATACTTGGTGGTTTGGGAAATTTGATTTCTGTTGTGTCATCTCCTTGTTTCCTTTTAGTCGCAGTATTTTGCTGATCTTTGCTCTCTTTCTTTTCTTCTTCCTCGACTTCATTTGGGTTCTCCATAGGGATATGTCCTGCAATTTTAATTTCTCAACAATGAACTTATCTTGTTCACTAAGAAAAATCGGCAATACATGTATATACACAGTAAAATTAAATGAAAGCAAAGTCCTTGTGTTCTTAAAATTCACTTCACTACTGTCCACAACTTATTAACTATGTATAACAAATTCAAATTATCAACTTTATTCTTTCAAGTATGATTGCCAAAAGTACTTCACTATATAACTATGGTACTACTCTTTTGCAAGGCAAAATGGTAAATTGTGGTAAAATAAATTATGAGGTAATAACTATTGTTTTATATGTCAATTAACAAAAACTTCACCAAAGGTTATTGAATTGCCTAGCTGCAGAACTGTACCTCTCCGAAAAATATAGTGACAGACCAGAGAGCTACAGTGCCACCCATTGAAAAAACTGTACATTTATAGCGCAAAAAAAGTTGCCCTTGGTTATGGATTAATTCTTCCAAATTCTTACTCAACTGCAAAAAATATAGATTTCAAAAAATCCCATACTCCTCTAACCAGTACATGTACTTGCATAGTTGATATCTACACAAAGCGCATTGTGCTGAATTATCTTGCAAACCAAAATGGCAGTATAAATAGACGGCATTTTCTGTGATCTCGATTTCAGGGCCATGAAGGCTATTTACAACAATTACATGTATAAGTAATGTTCTGTTGTGGAAACAGTGAAAGAATATAATATTATATGTAAGGAACACACGGTTAGTAATATTTTGAGATGACAGTTTTGAAAGCACAAATAAATCGATAAACAGCGCACTTTTTTGTGCGCAATAAATGTACAGTGTTTTCAATTTGTGGCACTGTAGCTCTCCGGTCTGTCAATATACTTTTTGGAGAGCTATGGTTCTGCAGCTATAATTTGACCTGCAAAAGAGTAGTATCTCAGTTACCATGAAATGGTTAATACAAAGTTATCTTAAAGCTCAAAAGTTAAAAAAAAAATACTATGACCAGTAATTCAGAGTTGAAATATTCTATAGTTTGTTCATAAAAAATATTTAATGATTTTTAACCTCTACGGGACACAAAATTAGTATGTTATTTACACGAAGGTAAATTTTCTGTATAACAGAGTTCATGATATCATTGAAATTTTAAAAAGATTTCATTACAATATGTCCTATTTCCACTAAGGAAGAGTTCAAGTTCTCAGTGCGCTCTTTTGTAAAAAAGTCGTAAAATGCATTGTTCAAATCTCACGGGATTTCTGGGACAAACGTAACATAAGCATGTAAACAATTAATACGTTGGATGTCGGTGAACAAATCCTAAAAATCAAATAAATCATTTTATTGTTGTGGACTTTATATGCATCAAGAGTAGAAACGACAACAATATCAATTTTTATCCATCTAAATACAATGCACATGCCTTGCAAATATCGTATTTTTACTAATGGATGATGAAATTAGGGTTCTCGCTCTCTTACATACATGTATGTCTATTAGTTTATCTACTCTTTGATCAGAATGACAAATACATTTAACTTTCCAAATTGGATTGAGATTTGCATGTTTTGTATTATCCGCAACGTCATGCTGTCCCAGTCAGACAACTAAACGTGCCTCTAATTCTGAAGAGTCCCATAATGGATATACAACATATCATAAATTATCAAAATATTATAAATTTTGGAATTTATTAGAGATTCCAAAAATCTTCTTTGCAAATCACTATTAGCTGCAGATCTGTAGCTCTCTGCTTGAGAAAATTCAGACAGATAAAGCAGAGAGCTACATATCCAAGCATTGTAAAAACCTTTTTTATACTTTATTTACCTTTGACATGTTTGAACGGCACCAAACAGTCCTTTAAATAGTTTTGTAATGTCGGTTTAAAAAAGTTCCTTTTCGACGTCCCTAACCAAAAGCAGCCATTTGTTAGATTTGACAGGTAAGTAAATTATCAGGAATTGCAGTTAAATGTATGAATAATTTTTAAATACCATTCTAAATTTGGGGAGAGTATAGAATATAAGAAAAAATACCCAAAGTGAGCGACAAAAAAATTGTCAAAGTAAATCGAAGGTTTTTACAATGCTTGGATCTGTAGCTCTCTGCTTTATCTGTCCGAATTTTCTCAAGCAGAGAGCTACAGTTCTGCAGCTATCTACCCCTGTGAGTATTTAAATGTACTTCTCATCCTGTCAATGTGCATGTTCAAATTTTCTAGGATAGAAACATTCCCCATCTAACATTATTTTAGAGATGGCTTAAAATAATGCCATTATGTCATGATTACTAGTTGGGTAAAATTTAACATACTCTTGACAGTCTTGTATTTTTCTGCAACATACTTTTATGTTTATCATATGTCAATATATTAATATAAATAATATTTTTTCTCGATGTTTCCCAGCTTTTACCAACATTCTATAGTTTAAAGAAACTATTAATTTAGAAGTATCCAAGTTCCCGGCAAATCCGGATACCTGACCTGCCATAACCCCCCCCCCCCCCCCCCCTTCAGCTTCCCTCCTCGGCTACTTCCACCTGTTAATGAATATAAAGTAACTGAACCCTTTCTAAATGCACTATTCTGATAAACGTACTGCTGTACTCATTCTGTTACACTGCCTGTCTTAAAAGATGACATCAAAATTTAGAATGCCCCAAGGGCCTACTTAGCATGCATCATGTCTAATTTTACACAATTCAACCCCTCTCACACGATTGATTTAATAAATGTGGAACAGCACTTCGCTCAGATTGACATGAAAATATTGTTCCATACCTTAAATTACCGCAGATCTTGCACACTTGTTAAACATAAATAAAATTATGTGTGGGGTCCTGGCGAGACAAACAGCGGAAATCAATGTTGACACAGTATTAGATGAATAAAAACGAAAACAAATCCGGATTGAAAGGAGGGCATTTGGAACTTCTCTACTCTTTTTTTTAAATAACACTTTCACGCATCGTCCACAACTCAAAATTATGACAAAATTCAATGAAATATTGCATAATGTGTCATTTAATATGTAAATATTTTTAATTCATTGTTATAGTTTAAAAATAAAACAAAATTCTTTAATACGAAAGGTCATACGCCTGTCTTAGTTATGGAGTAGAAACGTAGTAAATAGTCAAATAAAGGACAAATGAATGATTTATATACCGTACCTTACTTAAAATAAAACTTTCTTTGAATTTATACCTCAAATTGAAACCGTCTTTTAACCTCAGTAGAATAAGGCGTCTAGATAGATGGGTCAATATCTAGGACATTATGCAAATGAGGTCAAAAAATGGAGGATTCTGATTGGTTGAGGGGATAAGGGGGTCAAGGGAGTGCATCCCCTGGGGAATAGGGGGTTCAACGCAGTACAGTCCTTGGGGGAATAGGTGGATCAGTACATAGCTCCCTAAATACGGGGTGTTTACACTGTGTTTACATTATACTATACGCTGCTACTACAATTTTGGCAGCGACTCAAGAATGTCATTATGACGTCACGCATTCATTCACAGTCTAGACAGCCTAGCCTAACCGGTTCAAACTGGTTTTACTGAAAGACAATAACAAACCCTGGATTTTTTTTTACTGAAAAAAGACAAGAACACACACAATACAAGAACAAGAACACAGATTTTATTCAGAATGAAAAAATACATCCAGTTACATTTTCTTTTTCTTCTGTCCCTTATCACTCATCAGGGGTAGTTTCCTCTTGGTTTCCTGAGGCTTTTTTTCTCCACTTTTTTTCTTCTTCTGGGCCTTTTCCATCATCAGGGGTAGTTTCCTCTTGGTTTCCTGAGGGTTTTTTTCTTCAGTTTTTTCTAAGTCTTTTACTAATACGTAGCATGGATCCATCTGTTTAATTTTCTTACTCTCTCCTGATCCCCCTGGTCCTTCTTTTTTCTGGTAAGTGCTTCCCTCCCTCTCATTTTTTGTCTTTCCTGTTAATGACTTTGTGATTGGGGATAATTGGGCACTAATGTAACAAAATCCACTGCTGTTGTAACATTTCAGTTTATCCAGCTTGTTATCAAGATCTTCAGTTTATTCACCTTGTTATCAAGACCATTCATCTTGGTGTTCACATCATTCAGTTTGTTATCCAGACCAGACAGCATGTTAACAATCCCATCCAGAGTTGTATTTAAGATGCCCATATCTTCTTTATCCATATATTCAGGAAAATTATACATGCCCAAATTCAAATCCAAATCCACTGCATCCTGTGACTCTTGCATGGGAGCAGATCTTGCACACTTGTTAAACATAAATAAAATTATGTGTGGGGTCCTGGCGAGACAAACAGCGGAAATCAATGTTGACACAGTATTAGATGAATAACAAGAGGCCCAGGGGCCACATCGCTCACCTGAGCAATGGCTAAGAAAAAGCACACATCAGATCAGAACTGTAAGTTTATCAAGGGGGGGAGGGGGCTTGAATTTTAACCCCCCGGGGGGTCATGATTAGAACAAACTTCAATCTACACTACCTGAGGATGATTCCCTATAAATATTACTAAGCATGGCTTTAAAGTACTTGAAAAGAAGATTTTAAAAGTTTTCCCTAGATATTCCTATTTAAAACTTTTATCGGCCATTTGGCCCCACCCTACCGCCGGGGGTCATGATTTCAACAAACTTGAATCTACACTACCTAGGGATGATTCCACAGAAGTTTCATCTTTTCTGTCTCAATGGTTCTTGAGAAGATTTTTCCTATATATTCCTATGTAAAACATTGATCGGCCATTTTGGCCCCACCCTACCCCCGGGGGTCATGATTTGAACAAAATTGTGTCTACACTAACCTGAGGATGATTCCACATGAGTTTCATCTTTCCTGGCCCAGTGGTTCTTGAGAAGAAGATTTTTCCTATATATTGCTCTGTAAAACTTTGATCGGCCATTTTGGCCCCGCCCTAACCCCAGGGGTCATGATATGAACAAATTTGAATCTACACTACCTGAGGATGATTCCATATGAGTTTCATCTTTCCTGGCCCAGTGGTTCTTGAGAAGAAGATTTTTAAAGATTTTTCCTATATATTCCTATGTAAAACTTTGATCGGCCATTTTGGCCCCACCCTACCCCCAGGGGTCAAGATTTGAACAAACTTGAATCTACACTACCTGAGGATGATTCCACATGAGTTTCAACTTTCCTGGCCCAGTGGTTCTTGAGAAGAAGATTTATAAAGATTTTTCCTATATATTCCTACGTAAAACTTTGATCGGCCATTTTGGCCCCACCCTACCCCCAGGGGTCATGATTTGAACAAACTTGAATCTACACTACCTGAGGATGATTCCACATGAGTTTCATCTTTCCGGGACCAGTGGTTCTTGAGAAGAAGATTTTTTAAAAATGCCATTAAATTTTCTCTAATTCATAATTATCTCCCCTTGAAAAAGGGCATGGCCCTTCATTTGAACAAACTTGAATCCCCTTTACCCAAGGATACTTTGTAGCAAGTTTGGTTGAAATTGGCCCAGTGGTTCTTGAGAAGAAGATGAAAATGTGAAAAGTTTACGACAACGACGACGCCGACGACGCCAACGACGACAACGACAACGACGACAGACAACGGACAAATTTTGATCAGAAAAGCTCACTTGAGCCTTTGGCTCAGGTGAGCTAAAAACGAAAACAAATCCGGATTGAAAGGAGGGCATTTGGAACTTCTCTACTCTTTTTTTTAAATAACACTTTCACGCATCGTCCACAACTCAAAATTATGACAAAATTCGATGAAATATTGCATAATGTGTCATTTAATATGTAAATATTTTTAATTCATTGTTATAGTTTAAAAATAAAACAAAATTCTTTAATACGAAAGGTCATACGCCTGTCTTAGTTATGGAGTAGAAACGTAGTAAATAGTCAAATAAAGGACAAATGAATGATTTATATACCGTACCTTACTTAAAATAAAACTTTCTTTGAATTTATACCTCAAATTGAAACCGTCTTTTAACCTCAGTAGTATAAGGCGTCTAGATAGATGGGTCAATATCTAGGACATTATGCAAATGAGGTCAAAAAATGGAGGATTCTGATTGGTTGAGGGGATAAGGGGGTCAAGGGAGTGCATCCCCTGGGGAATAGGGGGTTCAACTCAGTACAGTCCTTGGGGGAATAGGTGGATCAGTACATAGCTCCCCTAAATACGGGGTGTTTACACTGTGTTTACATCATACTATGCGCTGCTACTACAATATTTTGGCAGCGACTCAAGAATGTCATTATGACGTCACGCATTCATTCACAGTCTAGACAGCCTAGCCTAACCGGTTCAAACTGGTTTTACTGAAAGACAATAACAAACCTGGATTTTTTTTTTGTACTGAAAAAAGACAAGAACACACACAATACAAGAACAAGAACACAGATTTTATTCAGAATGAAAAAATACATCTAATTACATTTTCTTTTTCTTCTGTCCCTTATCACTCATCAGGGGTAGTTTCCTCTTGGTTTCCTGAGGCTTTTTTTCTCCACTTTTTTTCTTCTTCTGGGCCTTTTCCATCATCAGGGGTAGATTCCTCTTGGTTTCCTGAGGGTTTTTTCTTCAGTTTTTTCTAAGTCTTTTACTAATACGTAGCATGGATCCATCTGTTTAATTTTCTTACTCTCTCCTGATCCCCCTGGTCCTTCTTTTTTCTGGTAAGTGCTTCCCTCCCTCTCATTTTTTGTCTTTCCTGTTAATGACTTTGTGATTGGGGATAATTGGGCACTAATGTAACAAAATCCACTGCTGTTGTAACATTTCAGTTTATCCAGCTTGTTATCAAGATCTTCAGTTTATTCACCTTGTTATCAAGACCATTCATCTTGGTGTTCACATCATTCAGTTTGTTATCCAGACCAGACAGCATGTTAACAATCCCATCCAGAGTTGTATTTAAGATGCCCATATCTTCTTTATCCATATATTCAGGAAAATTATACATGCCCAAATTCAAATCCAAATCCACTGCATCCTGTGACTCTTGCATGGGAGCAGATCTTGCACACTTGTTCAACATAAATAAAATTATGTGTGGGGTCCTGGCGAGACAAACAGCGGAAATCAATGTTGACACAGTATTAGATGAATAACAAGAGGCCCAGGGGCCACATCGCTCACCTGAGCAATGGCTAAGAAAAAGCACACATCAGATCAGAACTGTAATGAAGAATACTCGAATTGAATCAAGGTTTTACCAGTTTATTCATGTATACAGGTACATAACCACATGCTTCCACTCTGACGGTCCATGCACGCACTACTCATGCCGGATACACACTGACACCTGACCCACACTACGAACCATAACTCTAGCACACAAACTCTTACACACAAGTGACACAACATAAATTAGATACAATACAATACCCCCTTTTCTAAGAATAAACTTTTACACTTCTCAAAATAAATAAATTACTGAAAGAAATTATTATCCAAAATATTATTAGAAAACATTTACAATTTACAGTCTCAGATCTATATAGAAAACTTTCAGTCATTAACATTCACACAGAAATATTTCACAGTTCGAAGTCCTTAAGACGTTGCGGTAGTTTCCTTATACGGGTAGACCTTCTAACGCTCGGAGTTACTGGAGCCGCGGATGGAACATCATCACTATTAGCACTAGACTCAACACTCGGTTCACTAAGATCACTCGGATTCTCCGGAATATCGGACACACTTTCCGGTTCCTGATATTTTTTCACGAATTCACTATTTCGCTTCACTAACACTCCCTCTGGTGATTTAACAACACAGCTGTTTCCGGTTTTCTGTACGAGTGTATACGGTTCCACGTGATATGGTGTATCCATTTTGTCCTTGGTCGCCTTCTTCAAGAGGACTGAATCTCCTAGCTCCAAATCACACTCCTGTGCATCACGTTTTTCATCGATATAAATCTTGTTCCTGTATTTAGAATACGCATCCTTATCGCGCACTCCCTCATCATAGTCGTTTTCTTGTAGATTTTCCACTTGCGGTAGCTTTGTTCTCAGCTTCCGACGGAACATCAACTCGGCAGGTGGTACTCCTGACGTAGTATGAGGAGTCGTTCCGTATGCAAATAGATATTTGCGGATTTCGGTCTTCCAATTCTTAGACTCGGCTTGTGCAATCCGAATTCTTTTCATCAACGATCTGTTTTGTCGTTCTACCTCCCCATTTGCTGACGGATGTAACGGTGTAACTGCTCGATGCTTGATACAGTTATCTGTCAGGTAATCCTTGAATAACTTAGATCTGAACTGGGGTCCATTATCAGAAGTTATTTGTAATGGAAGTCCATGTCGACAAAACATTCCCTCCAGCAAATCAATGATTTTCTCACTTGTAATATCCTTGGTAACTTCAATCTCGTAGTATCTGCTGTAATAATCAACAACCACTAACACGTATTGTCCAGATGTTAATGGTCCAAGAATATCAATACCTAATTCTTGCCATGGCCCTGTTGGTAATGGAGTAGGACTAACTGGTTCCGGTTTCGGAAACGCACTGGTAATCTGACATCCGTGACACGATTTCACATACTTCTCCACTTCCTTGTCCATCCCAGGCCACCACACTTTAGTACGTAACTGCTGTTTCGTCCCAACGATTCCTAGATGACCCTGGTGAGCTAACTGTACACACTGCTTCCTCAGATTTCTTGGAATCACTATTCTGGATCCACGTAACACCACGAATCCAATACAACAAAGTTCATCTCGGAATGGGAAATAATCAACACATGATTTCTCCCACTTTCCCTCTTTGATGAATTTTCGGATTCTGACAAGTTCTTCATCTCTCCTTGAAGCTTCTTCTACTTCTTGAGTCGACAGTGCCTGAGGGGTTGCCTCCCTTGCAATAAATTTCACATATTGCTCAGTGTCTTTTGAATTACTGTTTTCTACAGGTGTCTTATCCACCAAACGAGATAACGCATCTGCGATATTCTGATGTCCAGGTGAATAACGTACTTTGAAGTTGTAAGCCATAAGTTTTAATAGCCATCGTTCAATCCTTGCATTAGGTCTGGATTTTCTTCCATAAATCACTTCTAATGGTTTGTGATCTGTGACTAGTTCAAAATCCACCCCGTAGAGATAGATATGGAACTTCTCACATGCCCATACGACTGCCAAAGCTTCTTTCTCGATTGTTGAATAATTGCGTTCGGCCGCTGACAACGTACGACTGGCATAACTGATGACCCGTGTTTCACCTTTGTTGACTTGAAGTAAGACAGCTCCTAGGCCTACATTGCTAGCATCTGTCACTAACTGAGTTTTTTCTGCATCTAATCTGTAATGTCCCAAAGTTTTCACATTTGACAAACAAATTTTGAAAGTGTCAAAGCTTTTCTTCTGTTCAGCTGTCCAGACAAACTTCACATTTTTCTTTGTCAATCTCCTGAGTGGTTCTGCCACAGTAGCAAGATTTGGTATGTAACGAGCACTAAAGTTTACAAGTCCGAGGAAACTTTTCACTTCAGATCCATTTGTTGGCTCTTTAGCATTGAGTAACGACTTGATCCTTTCACTAGTCGGTCCTATACCATTCTTTGACAAGACATGTCCCATGAACGTTATCTTGTTCATCCTAAATTCACACTTGTTTAGATTTAGTGTCAGACCTTTATCTTTGAGTCTCTGTAAGGCTTTGCGAAGTCGCTCATCATGTTCTGCTTTGTCACGACCATAGATTACGATATCGTCTGATATATTCTGCACTCCTTCACAGTCATGAAACACTTGCGAAATCACTTGCTGATATTTCTCTGGAGCTGATGAAATACCAAACATCAGTCTCTTATATCTGTAGAGACCTTTGTACGTAACGAATGTAGTGATCTCCCTTGACGACTCTTCCAGCTCAATTTGATGGTATCCACTTCTAAGGTCTAACTTACTAAACACTTGGCTACCATTCACCATGTAGAGTATGTCATCCACTGTCGGAATAGGATGCCGTTCACGAATAATGGCAGCATTGGCTTGCCTCATGTCGACGCACAATCTAATGTCACCATTGGGTTTTGGTACAATTATGACTGGACTGACCCACGGTGTAGGATCATTAACTCGTTCAATGATATCCTGAGACTCAAGTTCGTCCAACTGTTCTCCTACTTTATCTCGCAAACTGTATGGAATTCTGTACATGCTTTGAGCTACTGGCTTCACATTTTTGTCAATATGTAACTTCAACTTAAAGTCTTTGAGTTTTCCAATACCTCGAAAACACTCAGAATATTTTCAGAGTATTCATGAATAAAGTCAGTTGGCTGAACTGTGTTTACTCCGAGTTTCAGAACTCCTAAATTTATAGCCGTGTCTTTTCAAAGTAACGCTGGTCCTTTACCATTTAGTACAAAGAACTCCTCTTCTCTACTGTTACTATTTTCATGAATTGATGTTTGCGCTCTGAATTTACCCAATAATTTCAACGGTTCTGTAGATCCATAAGCAAAAAGTTTTTTTTCACACTTCTCTGAGTGACACTTGATACGGTTCTTCTTAAGATATTCCCAGAGTTCTTTATCAATAATGTTAGCTGATGCACCACTATCAATGACAAATTCTACAGGATTTCCTCCTAGACTGACTTTTACTTTGTCTGATGATGTATGTCCTGTTTTCAAACTAAACACGTATACTTCTGAGTCGGAATCCACTTCAGAATAGTCCACTGTGTGTATCTTCCCACCTTTACTTGGTTTGCCTTTTCCTGGTTTCTTTGTTAGACAGCATTTAATCAAATGTCCAACTTTTCCGCACTTCCGACATTCCTTATTCCGAGCAGGACACGATACGTCCTTTGCAAAATGCCCCTCTCGTCCACAACGAAAACACTTCTTGTCCTGAAATCTGTGTTTCTGTTTGTCAGGTTTTTCACGATGTCCCTGAATTCTGTTTACTGACGCCACAATTTCAGTGTCCATATGCCTAGCCTGTGTTTCAGTCATCTCAAATGTAGCTGCTATAGTCCTCAATTGCTCTAAAGTCAAGTCTTTTCCTTTCTCTAACAACTTGGCTCTAATCTTGTGAGACCTGCACTTTTCAATCACTTGATCCCGAATTTGCTCATCCTGATTTGTGAAGTCACAATACACAGCCTGTTGTCGTAATTTTGTAATAAACTGTTCTACTGTTTCACTCTCGGTTTGCAGAATTTTCCTAAAAACATATCGTTCATACGGAACGTTAACTTTATTCTCAAAATGTTTATCTAACGTTTTCACAGCTAACGTATACACATTGTCATTGTCACCTGCTTGTTCAACATTCAATGTATAAAAAATGTCTTGAACTTCGGGTCCAGCACAGTGCAAAAGTAATGCTTTTTTTTGTTCAGCGTCACTCACCCCTTTTCCAACAGCGAAAAGCTCAAAACTTCGGTGCCACCTTTTCCATGCTTGATTTAATTGTGACGGTTCAGCATTTGGATCAAATTTCCCAACTCCGTTGAGTTCTATTAGTGTAGCCATCTTGTAGTTTTCGTTATCCTCGTCGCCAGTGAAGAATACTCGAATTGAATCAAGGTTTTACCAGTTTATTCATGTATACAGGTACATAACCACATGCTTCCACTCTGACGGTCCATGCACGCACTACTCATGCCGGATACACACTGACACCTGACCCACACTACGAACCATAACTCTAGCACACAAACTCTTACACACAAGTGACACAACACAAATTAGATATATTACATGTAAGTTTATCAAGGGGGGGGGGAGGGGGCTTGAATTTTAACCCCCCGGGGGGGCCATGATTAGAACAAACTTCAATCTACACTACCTCAATCTACACTACCTGAGGATGATTCCCTATAAATATTACTAAGCATGGCTTTAAAGTACTTGAAAAGAAGATTTTAAAAGTTTTCCCTAGATATTCCTATTTAAAACTTTTATCGGCCATTTGGCCTCACCCTACCGCCGGGGGTCATGATTTCAACAAACTTGAATCTACACTACCTAGGGATGATTCCACAGAAGTTTCATCTTTTCTGTCTCAATGGTTCTTGAGAAGATTTTTCCTATATATTGCTATGTAAAACATTGATCGGCCATTTTGGCCCCACCCTACCCCCGGGGGTCATGATTTGAACAAAATTGTGTCTACACTAACCTGAGGATGATTCCACATGAGTTTCATCTTTCCTGGCCCAGTGGTTCTTGAGAAGAAGATTTTTCCTATATATTGCTCTGTAAAACTTTGATCGGCCATTTTGGCCCCGCCCTAACCCCAGGGGTCATGATATGAACAAACTTGAATCTACACTACCTGAGAATGATTCCATATGAGTTTCATCTTTCCTGGCCCAGTGGTTCTTGAGAAGAAGATTTTTAAAGATTTTTCCTATATGTTCTTATCTAAAACTTTGATCGGCCATTTTGGCCCCACCCTACCCCCAGGAGTCATGATTTGAACAAACTTGAATCTACACTACCTGAGGATGATTCCATATGAGTTTCATCTTTCCTGGCCCAGTGGTTCTTGAGAAGAAGATTTTTAAAGATTTTTCCTATATATTGCTATGTAAAACTTTGATCGGCCATTTTGGCCCCACCCTACCCACAGGGGTCATGATTTGAAGAAACTTGAATCTACACTACCTGAGGATGATTCCACATGAGTTTCATCTTTCCGGGACCAGTGGTTCTTGAGAAGAAGATTTATAAAGATTTTTCCTATATATTGCTATGTAAAACTTTGATCGGCCATTTTGGCCCCACCCTACCCACAGGGGTCATGATTTGAACAAACTTAAATCTACACTACCTGAGGATGATTCTGTATGAGTTTCATCTTTCCTGCCCCAGTGGTTCTTGAGAAGAAGATTTTTAAAGATTTTTCCTATATATTCCTATGTAAAACTTTGATCGGCCATTTTGGCCCCACCCTACCCCCAGGGGTCATGATTTGAACAAACTTGAATCTACACTACCTGAGGATGATTCCACATGAGTTTCATCTTTCCGGGACCAGTGGTTCTTGAGAAGAAGATTTTTTAAAAATGCCATTAAATTTTCTCTAATTCATAATTATCTCCCCTTGGAAAAAGACATGGCCCTTCATTTGAACAAACTTGAATCCCCTTTACCCAAGTATACTTTGTAGCAAGTTTGGTTGAAATTGGCCCAGTGGTTCTTGAGAAGAAGATGAAAATGTGAAAAGTTTACGACAACGACGACGCCGACGACGCCGACGACGCCAACGACGACAACGACAACGACGACAGACAACGGACAAATTTTGATCAGAAAAGCTCACTTGAGCCTTTGGCTCAGGTGAGCTAAAAACGAAAACAAATCCGGATTGAAAGGAGGGCATTTGGAACTTCTCTACTCTTTTTTTAAAATAACACTTTCACGCATCGTCCACAACTCAAAATTATGACAAAATTCGATGAAATATTGCATAATGTGTCATTTAATATGTAAATATTTTTAATTCATTGTTATAGTTTAAAAATAAAACAAAATTCTTTAATACGAAAGGTCATACGCCTGTCTTAGTTATGGAGTAGAAACGTAGTAAATAGTCAAATAAAGGACAAATGAATGATTTATATACCGTACCTTACTTAAAATAAAACTTTCTTTGAATTTATACCTCAAATTGAAACCGTCTTTTAACCTCAGTAGTATAAGGCGTCTAGATAGATGGGTCAATATCTAGGACATTATGCAAATGAGGTCAAAAAATGGAGGATTCTGATTGGTTGAGGGGATAAGGGGGTCAAGGGAGTGCATCCCCTGGGAATAGGGGGTTCAACTCAGTACAGTCCTTGGGGGAATAGGTGGATCAGTACATAGCTCCCTAAATACGGGGTGTTTACACTGTGTTTACATTATACTATACGCTGCTACTACAATATTTTGGCAGCGACTCAAGAATGTCATTATGACGTCACGCATTCATTCACAGTCTAGACAGCCTAGCCTAACCGGTTCAAACTGGTTTTACTGAAAGACAATAACAAACCTGGATTTTTTTTTTGTACTGAAAAAAGACAAGAACACACACAATACAAGAACAAGAACACAGATTTTATTCAGAATGAAAAAATACATCTAATTACATTTTCTTTTTCTTCTGTCCCTTATCACTCATCAGGGGTAGTTTCCTCTTGGTTTCCTGAGGCTTTTTTTCTCCACTTTTTTTCTTCTTCTGGGCCTTTTCCATCATCAGGGGTAGATTCCTCTTGGTTTCCTGAGGGTTTTTTCTTCAGTTTTTTCTAAGTCTTTTACTAATACGTAGCATGGATCCATCTGTTTAATTTTCTTACTCTCTCCTGATCCCCCTGGTCCTTCTTTTTTCTGGTAAGTGCTTCCCTCCCTCTCATTTTTTGTCTTTCCTGTTAATGACTTTGTGATTGGGGATAATTGGGCACTAATGTAACAAAATCCACTGCTGTTGTAACATTTCAGTTTATCCAGCTTGTTATCAAGATCACTCACTTTGGTGTTCAGTTTATTCACCTTGTTATCAAGATCATTCATCTTGGTGTTCACATCATTCAGTTTGTTATCCAGACCAGACAGCATGTTAACAATCCCATCCAGAGTTGTATTTAAGATGCCCATATCTTCTTTATCCATATATTCAGGAAAATTATACATGCCCAAATTCAAATCCAAATCCACTGCATCCTGTGACTCTTGCATGGGAGCAGATCTTGCACACTTGTTAAACATAATTAAATTATGTGTGGGGTCCTGGCGAGATAAACAGCGGAAATCAATGTTGACACAGTATTAGATGAATAAAAACGAAAACAAATCCGGATTGAAAGGAGGGCATTTGGAACTTCTCTACTCTTTTTTTTAAATAACACTTTCACGCATCGTCCACAACTCAAAATTATGACAAAATTCGATGAAATATTGCATAATGTGTCATTTAATATGTAAATATTTTTAATTCATTGTTATAGTTTAAAAATAAAACAAAATTCTTTTACAATAGAAAAAAAAAGACCTATTTCATATCAGAAACTGTGTCATGACCATGTTTTTGGGACTTAAATTAAAATACTAGGATGGGATTTTATGCAAAATATACATACATATCACAAATATTTTAAAAATCACTCTTAAATTCCTCTTAATATTTGGGTTTTTTTCCCCATGATAGTTTCTCAGAAAAGTATAAATTCAAGGTGTGAAATTAAAAAAACACTCAGTACTGTTGTTGTCTCAACCATGGGTAACACCTTTAGGAAGCAAAAGAGTAAAGGAATGAGTAAAATTCAGTTTGGAGAGAGACCCAGATAGCATGACTATGTTGGACCAACACTGGTAAAAGGTTGTATGGTTGGCATTGGGGGAACAACGTTGGGCCAACGTTGGACCAATGTTACCATGCCAACCTTCTCGACCATGACAAAAATCCTATGTTGGCCCAACGTTGATCCAACGTAAGAAATTTCCATTCACTTTACTTTCCAAGGAAGGAAGGATGCTGATAATGGCCCAACGTTGGCCCAATGTATATAATATAACTTTAAAGAAAGTGTCTTTTCAAATTGGTAGTGGGTATGTTGGCCCAACGTTGGCCCGATGTTTGTAGTACACCCGTAAAGAATGTGTCAAATCAAGTTGGTAGTGGTATGTTGGCCCAACGTTGGCCCAATGTTTGTAATACACCCTTACAGAAAGTGTCTTATCAAGTTGGTAGTAGTATGTTGGCCCAACGTTGGCCCAATAATTGTAATACACCCTTAAAGAAAGTGTCTTATCAAGTTGGTAGTAGTATGTTGACCCAACGTTGGTCCATTGTTTGTAATACACCCTTACAGAAAGTGTCTTATCAAGTTGGTAGTAGTATGTTGGCCCAACGTTGGCCCAATAATTGTAATACACCCTTAAAGAAAGTGTCTTATCAAGTTGGTAGAAGTATGTTGACCCAACGTTGGTCCAATGTTTGTAATACACCCTTACAGAAACTGTCATATCAAGTTGGTAGTAGTATGTTGGCCCAACGTTGGCCCGTTAGGCTATATAAGATAACAAGGTCGTTAGCAAGAGTGTTATTTTGTTTAGGTGTTTCAAAGATGGGATATTTATATTGGACCAACGTTGGTCCAATTATTAGAATATCCTCTTAATTATTTCAGAATGTGCATCGATCTAAATTAATATTTGGAACCAACGTTGTCCCAACGTAAAGTTCAGCAGCTAATTATAAAATTGACACCATCATATAGTTGGCAGTATATGTCCATGCTTTTCATTTGTATAACTGCTTTTGTTTAAATATGATATTTTCAACATTTTAACTTTGAACTTAAGTGATCACAGCACCAAAGAGTGTTTTATTCTATTTATTTGAATTGTGTGCATGCTTATTTATTTGTAATAAAACGCTTAAAATTATGATTTTTTTTTTCATGAGCGTTGTATTCTTGAAAATTTAGAGAAGACTGAATAATTGTTAGTTAAAAGTTCACAGGAACAGGATGTGAATCCCAGATAGCAGAACATCGTTGGTCCAATCTTCGTTATGTATGTTTTATCGCTGATGGATTACCTTTAATGGGCCAACAATGGTCCAAGATGTAGTTGGTTATGTATAATGGGGCCAATGTTGGGCTAACTGTTGGGTTATATCGTAAAACTATTATCATGAGAGAAAATATTTGTTGGGGGATTGGCATCGGCCCCAAGTTGGCCCAATATACCATAAATCTGGCTGAGCATCATGGGTAGACAACATCCGGGCTGCTTGTAATATCCGCGCCATTTTTAATCTGACACGAGCGTCATGAGACTGATGCCTTGAATACTTGCATCCACTTTGTAAGTATTTATAATATGTTTGCTTAGACACAGCTTAATTAACGTTTATGGTTTAAAAAATATCGTGTACAAATCTGTGTAGTTCAGTGCAGAGGCTAGGTGCTATTGAGTCAACACTGTCCCAGATAGCATGCTAACATTGGTCCAATGTTGGCAAATGACATTGGCCCAATGTAAGTTTGCTTATCGACCCAATGTTGGCCCGATATGTTGTGCCAACGTTTGCCCAATGTAGAATGTTATTTCTACAGATATTGGCCCAACGTTGCGACAACATATTGTCCAAATGAATGCGACACTGGGCCAATCTTGGCCCAACTTCAACAAGAACATTGGGCCGATGTTGGCAAATGACGTTGACCCAGTGTCATTTTGCTCAATGGCCCAATGTTGGCCTGATATATTGGACCAACATTGGGCCAATGTGTATAAACATTTAATTGTTACAAATCTGTATATTAAAAAATTCGATAGTCTCTAAAATCAGAAATAAATCTACCACCAATCCTTCTTGAAAATACAAGTTAGCTAATTTAAATTTACAAGACTTGTTAAAATTCTTAAAATTTATCAAAACAAAATAAATTATCAGTGATTAAATTTATTGTTTCTAAACAAGAAAAATAAATGAAAGTATAAAATAACAAATGTGTTTTGATACAGTTAAAACAATAAATAATTTGCCCCTTATTTAGATTGAAATTTGTGTCTAGTAGAATAAATTTCTACTCATTTTACTTATATACATTTAGAGTCGAGCACATGATCAAACATGTTGAAAATGTTGGAACATGTTGAAGTTAAAATAAAATTTATTCAGTACTAAAACATAAACTGGGTTCTTTCATTTAAAATGTGTTCAGTGTACCGACAAATTTTCTACACATGTATTTTACTTTGAATAATGAGTTATATGGGGCAACATTGAATCAAAATCGGTGTAATGATGATGATGAAGCGTAGAAATTTTATGCATGAATGCCTTCATCACGCAATCTAATCGCTTAATCACACCAAGAAACAAAAAAGACGGTTATTCCTCAACTGACAGCTTAAAAAATAGTGATATACTTGTAAATTTAATCGTATGTTTACTCTTTACTGAGAAAAGTAACAAATGTATTAAGTACCAAATACTGTACAATTTTAGTGCTACTGGACATTCTAAAAAGATATTGAGAACACAATCAAAGAATGGCTAAAGTATGCCAAGGACAGGGATGGGGGAGGAAGAAACAAACAGAGAAGAAATGAAGGGGAGGAGGAGACTCTGGAGAGAGAAGAGGAGACTTAGGAGAGGGATCAGATTGAACGCGGCAGTGCCTAACTTTTTTTCTGTTATATACTGTGACATACCTGTAGTTCTCTCCTTTTCTGTGTCTGTTTGTCAGTAACAAACATGATGCAGATCCAAGAAACATTTTTTGTGTAAGTAAACAAAAATGCGGGATTCATTTTAGTATTATTTTAAGAACAGGAGGGCTTTGTTTATTTTTTTAGGCGTGCTTATTGATATCTGCAATTTACTGAACTTGTGCATAAATTTACATCAGAGAGGGAGTAATACAATCATGTAACCCTACATGTATCGCTTCAAGTGAGCATCAGCATTTTGTTCTTTATTAATGTTTTCTTCATGCACTGAGCAATAAAATACTAGTATGTTATAATTTAATTTTATATTCTGATTTCTTTTCCTCAGTTTTTTAAAATTAATGTAGAGCTACTTATGTACAATGCAATTCTTCTTGATGGTAATTCTATGAGATATTGTGAATATGTATTAAACTATTAATCTAGCATAAATAGTATTAAAGGGCTTTTACCATTAAACTGTACTACAAAACTACTATAACCTTATTATATATATTTTGTTATTCAATTTTGAGGACAAATGGCCAGCCATTGAAGAGCAAATGAATTGTCCTGATGGAGAGCCAATACGATACAAACCAACGTTGGTCCAAAAATGGTGTTTGCCTAATATTGAAAGAATCAGTGGCCCAACAATGGCTCAATATTATCCGTTCGTTGGTCCAACAATAAGCCAACAAGTTGGTCTGATTAAGGGCCGATGAGCAAATTACTGTTGGCCCAACATTAATTGCTTACAATGGCCCAACTGTACAAAAATGACGTTTGCCCAACATTGAAAGAATACATTGACCCAACAGTGGCCCAATATTAACTGTTACATTGGCCCAACAATAAGCCAACAAGTTGGTTTGATTAAGGGCCGATGAGCAAATTACCGTTGGCCCAACATTAATTGCTTACAATGGCCCAACTGTACAAAAATGACGTTTGTCCAATATTGAAAGAATACATTGGCCCAACAGTGGCCCAATATTAATTGTTACATTGGCCCAACAACAAGCCAACAAGTTGGATTGATTAAGGGCCGATGAGCAAATTACCGATGGCCCAATGTTGAATGCATATGGTGGCCCAACATAAGGAGCATTGTTGGCCCAACAAAGGTCCAATTGCATCCTGCTATCTGGGGAGTTCTTTTAGAGAAAGATGTTGATAAAGGTATACCAGTTAAATAAAAAAAGATGGGACTACAAATAATGAGAGAAGTCCAAACTCAACTCTTGGAAGACATTAAGACTCATTATCATAACAAACATAAAGAAAATACAGACAATCGTTATATTGCAAAGTTAAAAATAGACAGATTTAGAGTAGCCAAAAATTGGATATTTGATTTAACTGGGTGCAGACAGGAAGATGTAGATCAAATCATTGGAAGTGATTATCAATACTTGATCTTACAAAAAGAAAGGCATCCAGAAACTGGAAAACTTCATCATGTGAGAGGATTCATTCAAATGAAATACAGCTGTCATGAGAGATATATGTACAAAAAGATTCATGGGTTAACTTGTTTTGATATGTCTCACAGTACCCCAGAATTGGAAAGAACCTTTTATAGACAAGGTGACTATGAAGAATATAGGGTTCTTAAATGGGAGATGAGAAACAGAGAATTAGTTCCAAGAGATTGTAGATTTACCTGAACAAAAAATATTGAAAATAATTTGCACACACTTATGACAAACAGGTGTACATTCTTCATTCACATAAAGTGTATGTGATATTGTTTGATGAAAAAAATTAAAAATTGTGCCTATGTGTTATATGAATTTATTTTAAAAAAGCGGCTAAGAGTCGTTGGACCATGGCCCCTACGATTTGCTCATCTTCTTCATCCGAAGAACTCTCTTCTCTGTTAAATTCCGCTCTCTGGGATAGAGGGACTAAGAGACGAAATTGGTTCCTACAGAGGGGGCAGCCCATCCCCTGTCCAATCACACGGGCTGTACATAGAAGGCATGAAGGTCGCTGAATACAGCGACTACAGCAGTAGTTGTTCTCCTCCCCTTCAATCATGCACAAAGTACAAAAAATCCTCTGCGTCGGGACCCGGAAGCCCCAGGTGGGAATTCTCCCTTGATTCCGGGCCTGTACCTGGGGGTGGGAGCAGCAGGTCTGGGCGGGGGTGGTTGTCTTGAAGATCTCCTTTCTCTTATCCTAGTATAAGGGTGCCCCCTCCTTGGGTTTTGTGGCTCTGTGTTGAGTTGGATCCTCATCATATTGAATCTTGATATTTCCTCTCCATTGTCTAGTCTCCTAACAAACACCTGATGTTCGACTGCAATACCGGGGATGATGAAAAGCTCCTCATTAAATAAGGTTTCCATCTCTTTTTCTTCTTCTTTCACTTTTCTGTGTAAAACACCAATAATCAGCCACGAAGGAATGATACTGAGAGCTCGGAGGGTCTGTATTTATAAACAATAGCAGACGATAGTCAAATATTGCGGCAAAACATCAACAATCCATCATGTGATCAAATGTGGTTGGCTAAAAAAAATCGCTTTTGGAAAACAGCGCCACCACAGTGACAAAGCAAAATTGAGGGGAAACCCGAACCCGAACCCGAGTGCATAAAAGATGACGTCATACAATAACATAACAGTGATGTAGTATTACGTGATTTTTATTTTTATTTCTTTAAAAACTAAACAAAAGCTTTCTTAACTGTTGAATTCTCCTCCGGAATCGTATTTCGATCTGATATTAATTGCATACAAGGGGGACTTCTCTGGTCTTCGGTGGGGGGTAGTAATTCGTAGATTTTGATTTTGAGGTTGGTATTAAAAGTCACTGATTTTCCTAGCCTGTGTGAAATTTCCAGGTATTTCATTCAGAATTGAATACATACTTTCTCCATCGTATCTATGTCCTGCCACAGTAAAATTAATTTTTACTTTTCTTCTCATTTTATACCCCCCTCGTACAAAAAGCAGGTAAAAGGTATGTTTCTTTTGCACACGGACCCACTAGTTTTACCTGAATAGTCACCATAAAAACATAGGTGTATTGTATTTTTGCACACGGTCCTTACAGATGATGTAACAGGTATAAAAAGGCAGGTAAAAAGTGCACACGACCCCCTAATTTTTTGCACACGGTCCTTACAGTTGATGTAACAGGTATAAAAAAGCAGGTAAAAGGTGCACACGGCCCACAGCAGGTATATAAAGCAAAACTGTAAAATTTAAAGATCAGTTTTAGTTGATGACATTTTTCAAAACTTGACAGACGTGAAGAAATAGAAGCAATGATGAATACCTCAGAAAATCCCCAGTATTATGTAACACCTGAAGGATATGTAGGAGCTCCCATGCAAGAGTCACAGGATGCAGTGGATTTGGATTTGAATTTGGGCATGTATAATTTTCCTGAATATGTGGATAAAGAAGATATGGGCATCTTAAATACAACTCTGGATGGGATTGTTAACATGCTGTCTGGTCTGGATAACAAACTGAATGATGTGAACACCAAGATGAATGATCTTGATAACAAGGTGAATAAACTGAACACCAAAGTGAAGAAAAAAACCCTCAGGAAACCAAGAGGAAACTACCCCTGATGATGGAAAAGGCCCAAAAGAAGAAAAAAAGTGGAGAAAAAAAGCCTCAGGAAACCAAGAGGAAACTACCCCTGATGAGTGATAAGGGACAGAAGAAAAAGAAAATGTAATTGGATGTATTTTTTCATTCTGAATAAAATCTGTGTTCTTGTTCTTGTATTGTGTGTGTTCTTGTCTTTTTTCAGTAAAAAAAAAAATCCAGGTTTGTTATTGTCTTTCAGTAAAACCAGTTTGAACCGGTTAGGCTAGGCTGTCTAGACTGTGAATGAATGCGTGACGTCATAATGACATTCTTGAGTCGCTGCCAAAATATTGTAGTAGCAGCGTATAGTATAATGTAAACACAGTGTAAACACCCCGTATTTAGGGAGCTATGTACTGATCCACCTATTCCCCCAAGGACTGTACTGAGTTGAACCCCCTATTCCCCAGGGGACGCACTCCCTTGACCCCCTTATCCCCTCAACCAATCAGAATCCTCCATTTTTTGACCTCATTTGCATAATGTCCTAGATATTGACCCATCTATCTAGACGCCTTATACTACTAACCTCTCATATTTTTTTAAAATGTAAATCACAATTAAAATCGGTTACAAATATTTCTGCACATTAACCCCCCCTTTTTTTTAATGTTGTGGCTCTTGTACCCTGTTTCACTTAAAACACAACATTTGTATATTTCTTACAAGGACCGCTACTATGATCTCAAAAAAAAAATTATGTATTATTGTATAATTTAATCAAAGAGATGGGAATTGTGCTGTTTTTGTCTCTTTTTATTACATGTACACTGAAAGGTGCTTGACTTTTCTGTGCGAAATTACAGTGCAAAACCAACCAACTAGTTGTGTGTAAATAAAAATGGCGACATCAATGATATCAGTGTAATTTTTGCGACGAAAAAGATTTTTTCGACATAACACTCGTTTTTTTTTTTGTTTTTTTTTTTGTTTTTTTTGTTTGTTTTTTTTTTAGTTTTTAAACTAATAACAATTCGATGATTTACTGCCAGAGAACACAAAATTTCTTTGTAGATAAACCCCATATGAAAAAAACAGCAAAGGCTGTGTCAACATCCATCTTCCTAACCCAATAAAGATACAATAACACTCACTTTTTGCAAAATAATTTATCTTATGTGGCGGCCGCCAGATAAAATATTTTTCCTACGTGGCACCAACGGGCTTCCGTACAGTTCTATTAAAATTTTGACGAAATCTATTTGAAACTGAAACTGAATGAATACTTATATATTTTTATGCAAGAACGGCAGATCCTTAGGAAACCATTTCTGTTGTGGGGGGGAGGGGGGGGGGAGCTATATTTTTTTCAGTTGTGGGCACTTTCAACCACCAGATTTTCCTTGACAAGCAAAACAATTTTTTTTACGGCCACAAACGGTCATCTTATCTATTCATTTTCCTCCGTGACAAAGGCTAATTAACTTGATACATTATAAGCTTTCCACATTTCGATGCAATTGTCTTATCCAATAATGAACTATTACGTCCAACATACGTTAATATAGCACACATTGTGTGTGTGTGATATTATTACGATGTTATTTCTCAATAAATTAGTAAAGTTTTAATTGGTGTTTTCTACGGAAGCGTATTAGTGCCACGCAATATTTTTTTTAAAGTTGGTAATTCCAACTTTAAAGTTGGAAATTCCAAATATAAAGTTGGTAATTCCAACTTTAATCTTGGTAATTCCAACTTTAATCTTGGCTTTTCCAACTTTAAAGTTGGTAATTCCAACTTTAAAGTTGGCTTTTCCAACTTTAATGTTGGTAATTCCAACTTTAATCTTGGTAATTCCAACTTTAAAGTTGGTAATTCCAACTTTAATCTTGGATTTTCCAACTTTAATCTTGGTAATTCCAACTATAAAGTTGCCCCCCTCCCCCTTGAAAAAAAATCCTGAATCCGCGCCAGTCAATTTAAAAAAAATAAAACAAACACAAATAAAAAGAGTTCAACAAATTATTTTAATGTGCTAGCATTTATTTTCCATCATAAATGTACCATATTATAACTCCCAATAATCCTGTCTGCTTTTCTTACACCCCCCCCCCCCCCCCCCATTGCGACTCCTACCCCTAGATTGCAATGATAAATTGCTAACAAATCAAATTTCAGTGTGTTATTTTCACTTTAATTAAGTTTGTGATACTTTAAACAAAAGAAAAAAAACTAAGAAAAGGGGGCAGAAGAGCTTCAATAAATGTTGAAAAGCCAAGATTAAAATAGGTAATTCCAACTTTAAAGTTGGAATTACCAACTTTAAAGTTGGAAAAGCCAAGATTAACGTTGGAATTTCCAACTTTAAAGTTGGAATTTCCAAGATTAAAGTTGGAATTTCCAACTTTAAAGTTGGAATTACGAAGATTAAAGTTGGAATTTTTATATTTTTTTTATATTTTTCTTTACTTCTCATTGTGCATAATGGTAATGTCTACTGTCTCTGAAATTCTATTCTTTATGTCTAGGCTATTTATTCGTGGATTTAATAAAACATGCCATTAATGTGTGCAAATTATATAGGCCTAAATGAAATCCAAGGAAAACAGTTACTGATATATGTAGCCAAAGTCAATGTGATTAAATCCTAAGGAATATATACAAATGAAATTCATCGCAGCTCAATGCTGCCAAGAATACCTGTATCGAGTAACACAAAGTGAGTTATTCTTGTCCTCGGAGAAAGTGTGCTTATATTGTTCCGCCTGACCATAGACCTAAAACGTTTAGGTCTATGGCCTGACTGACAACTGTACATTGGATTGTTACGATCTGATCTCCCTTAAGTGTTTCTTATATCAAGAATGGGCATGCATTTATAAAGGATAAATAATTGAAAGACAATGCACAATCTAAAAAAAAAAATAAAATAGTCTTTGAAAAGGCGAAGAAGTAAAACTTTAAAAGCGTGGTACCAGGTGGATTCGAACCCCCGACTTTAAAAAGAAAGTATCGATAGTGTGATAGTCAGCACATACAACAACTGAGCTAGTCTGACTATAACTTCGCAAAACCAATTGGGGAAATCTGCTACAGAAACAACATGAACTACCATTGCTATGCAGACGACACGCAGATTTACATCATGATTGAACCCCGGGATAATTGGGATAACATCTCCGTCCGGCTAACTGCATGCCTAAATGACATACAAAACTGGATGAGTGCAAACTTACTCAAACTAAACCAGGAAAAAACGGAACTCATGATTTTTGCACCTAAGACCAGATCAGTTGAAATTGAAGCTTTCAGTCTTTCATTTGGAAATAATATCATCCACAATACCCCTTTTGTTAAAAATCTTGGGACATATTTTGATACGTCATTAACAATGGAAAAACACTGCAATACATTATCTAAATCATGTTATTTTCATCTGCGAAACATCGGACGTATTAGGAACAACATCACTGAAGATGCATGCAGAACGCTCGTTAATGCGTTAGTTACATCCCGTCTGGATTACGGAAATGCTTTACTTGTAGGAATCAACAAACAACTTACAGACAAGCTTCAACGCGTACAAAATACGGCTGCGCGCATAATAACACTATTGAAGTCAAAATATGATCATATAACTCCTGTACTGATCAACCTACACTGGCTGCCGGTAGAGTTTCGTTGCCAATTCAAGACTCTTGTGTATGCATTTAAGGTTTCGTCAAAGGTCAACATGTCTAAAAACTTATTTTTACCATAGCTCCAAAACTATGTGAGGTATAAATTTAAAACTTTTACAGTTTATAAATTTTTCATTGATTAACAGATAGTAAGTATCGCTTGATGTAAAAAATACTTGGAAAAAAATTAATTGAGAAAAATTCTTCTTAAAAATGCATATGTTTTCAAAAAATACACCTTACTAATTATGTGCTCTTAGTGAAAACCTTTATTGCAGAAACAAAATATGTTTATCAATGAAGGGCAAGTTGGTCTTGGATAGCCTCTGGAAAGTTGTTTTCCCTGTTTAATTTGTCCAAATGTTAAGACTTGAAAGTGAAAGTACAATGCAAATGGCGGATTCTACAGGGGCCTTGTCTTTATACATGTCATGCTTTCAATAACAGCCTTTCAGACACCATTCACGTCCAACTTGCCCTTCAATGATAAACATATATTATTTCTTCAATGATGGTTTTCACAAAAATGATAGAATTAAGCAGGTGCATTTTTCTTTAAATATGCACATTTTCTGATACAATTTTTCTCAAAAAATATCTTTTTAAAAATATTTGTCATCAAGTGATACTTTCTATCTATAAATCAATGATATATTTATAAACTGTAAACGTTTTGACTTTATACCACACATAGTTTGGGAGCTATTGAATAATTTTTTAGACATGTTGATCTTTGACGAAACCTTAAAGCACTCCACGGACAAACTCCAACTTATATTAGCGAACTAATCGAACCGTATATACCTTCACGTACCCTACGCTCAGAATCAGCTAATCTTTTAGTGGTTCCGTCAACAAGAACTGTGACATATGGGAATAGACGATTTGACAAAGCGGTCTCCACTTTATGGAACTCTTTGCCTTTGGACTTAAGAAAGTCTGACTCTCTTGGAATTTTTAAGAAAAAGCTTAAAACCTTTCTTTTTAAAAAGGCCTATGATTTATAAATTGTGTATCTAAGACTTTTATTTTATTTTGGACACTTTTTAAATTTTTATAATCTTTTTAGTACTTTTATGTATATTGAACACTTTAAAATTTTTTTATATATTTAACTTATAATTTTTCGAATGTGATTGCTGTAAATTTTTAAGTTCTATTTGTTTTACATATATTCCTTGTACAGCGCCTTAGAGTTTAATATATAGGGCGCTTTATAAATGTTTAATAATAATAATAATAACTTTGCCTGGCATAAATTTTTTGCAGATTATCAAAATCGGGTTTCCTAAGTATTTGTAGGTTTTTTGTGAATTTTGACCCTAGGGCAGGGATGCCCCTAAAAAAATCCTATCTTAAATTATTCTATACATCCCAACCTATCAAAACATCACAGTTTTATTTTGGGGCAGGCCTGCCCTGAAGGACTTCTAGGCCAAAATACATGCAAAAATCAACGCTTTAATAGACAAAATGGTGTTTTGGCCAACTTTGGAGGTTTATTGTAAAGTTGTAAATAATAAATATCAGGTATAAAATACAAATTTGAAAAATTTAGACATATATACGGTAGAAAACAACAAAGATTAATTTTTAAAATGTCACTTTTTCTGGGAAATTGTTCTCTCCTATAGGTCAATTCTTTTGTCAAAGCGAATACATCCTTTGAAACAATAGTAATTTCTACCACACAATTCCTTTGAATGTATTTATTTGATCATTTTAAATTAGTTTTTGAAACAAAATTTAATTTAGCAAAATTTCCTTGGCATCCCCATCATCCGTATTTTTTTTTCCTTAGCATATTCTATTACTGTTAATTTAGTAAAAAAAAATATTTATTGTTGATGTAGAAGGTTTGAATCTCCCATGTTACCAGTATCTTTATTCAATCAAAGAGGGGTTATATTTCTTAGCTTCAACTTTTACCGGTCTTTTTATTCGGAGATATTTTTGGCTTGTCTTCTTAACCCCCCCTTCTTTTTTTTTTTACACACACTTTAAAATCGATAGTTCACCGAAGGCTGGCTATCGAGGTAAATCAGTATGATTAACTATGGATTAAAATTATAATGGCTAAATACGTTTTAAATTATGGTATATATTTTTCAGGAAAATAGGAGCGCTTATAATAACGGTAAATACTATATATGTGCATAGCTCTCTCGCTCGCTCGCTCGCTCGTCTCTCTCTCGACTCTCTCTGAAAAAATATAGATGTATATGGAATATGCCTTTTAGTATGAAGACCTCTTAACATGAATTCAAAATTAAGCATTTGTAAATTGCTCAGAAAACAAATATGCAGCATCTTTAATTAAATCATGCATAGTCATCGTTTTAATCGCTGTTCCAGAGCTATATAGCAATGTGCATGTCCAATGCCCCGTATCAAGTCAAATACTTAAACAAAATTATGAATAAATTTACGTGCTAAATTGTAATAATATCATATACCTATTAAAAAATGTCCGCATCAAGTTTCAAATTTTTGTTACGCTTTGAAATTCAATTCTATTTCTTGTTTACAAAATGCAGTCAACAAAAATTACTTCCGTGTTTACAATACCGCGATTTTGACGTCGTTTTCTGAGCATTGTGACGTCAAAAGATAACGGCCCTTTTCTCATGGCTAGTCTTTTGAGGTCTAAACTTACGGACAGTGCAACCAGAAAGGCGCATCACACTTGCAAATATTAAAAATCCCTCGCCAAACTCGATATACTGCTTCAACAATGCGTGAAATGGCTAAAGGGGGTGGGGATGGGACTTTTTTGCAAGTATTAGGTAGGTGTATTTTTAATATTAAAAGAAACAAGCAAATTCAAAGAATTATTGTCCTCCGCTTTCGGTGTCTTTGTGGGTGAGATGTTATTTTTTATGACATATTGTGTCTAATATGAACACCCTACCATATGTCATTTATTTACCCTTACCATTCAAAAGTTATGATCAAGGTTAAATTTTTTTCATAAGTACGTAAATCTCCATGGTCAAGGTCAAAAGGTCTAAGTTGTTGGTATCTAATGAAAGATCTTGCCACAAAGAATACATATGTGAAATATGAAAGTCCTAGTATCTGCCGTTCAAAGTTGTGACCAAGGTTAAAGTTTTTGAAAAGTAGTTGAAACTCCAAGGTCAAGGTGAAAGGGTTAAAGTTCTTGGTATCCAGTGAAAGGTTTTGTCACATGGATTACATATGTGAAGTATGAAATCCCTAGCCCTTACCATTTTAAAAGTTATGGTCAAGGTTGAAGATTTTCATAAGTACGTAAATCTCCAAGGTCAAGGTCAAAAGGTCAAAGTTATTGGTATTCAATGAAAGATCTTGCTACAATGAATACATATGCGAAATATGAAAGTCATAGTACCTTTCATTCAAAAGTTTTGGCCAAAGTAACAGTTTAGAATTTTTGTGTAAAAGAGGATCAAACTCCAAGGTCAAGGTCAAAAGGTCAAATTTGGTGGTACCCAAAGAAAGGTCTTGTCACAAGGAATATACATGTGAAATATGAAAGTCATAGCTCCACTAAATCAAAAGTTATGGACAAGGTTAAAGTTTTTGTGACGGACAGACTGACAGACTGACGGACAGACGGACAGACGAATGAGATTTAATGTCCCCTCGCTTTCACGAAAGCGGGGACAAAAAAATAAGTGACGTCAGGTGCCTGTGCATGGAAACGAAAGAGTTTAAAACAGACAGTATTTTTACATTTAAGACCTTGACCTTTTGACCCCAAAATCAATAGAGATCTTTCTTAGGCCATAGGGAGTTATTGTGTAATATTTCATTGCAAAAGCTGAAAGGCTTCTTGAGATATCGCAACGAGAGTTGAAAAAACACACTCTTACACACATGCGCGTTACGTACTATATCCCCTAATACTGCGTTGTGTGGGAATAACACACTTTACTGCAAACATTACAACCACACAAATATTTTTTATGCGCCCAAATCGATAGATCCGAGGTATATTGTTTTTGTCCAGTCTGTCTGTCTGTTTGTTTGTTTGTTTGTCTGCAAACTTTAACCTTCGTGATAACTTTTGAACAATGAAAGGTAGAGACTTCATATTTGGTATGCATACTTCACTAATAAGGTTCTTTCAAATGACATCAACGTCAATGACCTTGTGACCTTGACTGTGACATATATGCTAAAAATAGCTTTTTGTCTGCAAACTTTAACCTTCGCCATAACTTCTGAACCATGCAAGAGAGAGACTTCATATTTGGTACGCATACTCCACTAATAAAGTTCTTTCAAATTACACCAAGGTCAATGACATGGTGACCTTGACTGTGACCTAAATGCTAAATTTATCTTTTTCGTACCTTTGCCATAACTTTTGAACCATAAGAGATAGAGACTTCATATTTGGTGTGCATACTCCACTAATCAATTTCTTTCAAATGACACCAAGGTCAATGACCTTGAGACCTTGACGGTTACGTATATGTTAAAAATAGCTTTTTTGAATTTTGTTGCCACCGGGCGCATAGTGTTTCACAAACACATCTTGTTTCTGGTAAAACTGACACGTTGCAAGCTAGAATTATATAGGATAGTCGTCAAGAAAATACTACCTAACATTATCTAATGCATACATAACAAAAATTGACAGTGCATGTGATAAATTTAATTAAGCCTGCTCATGCTGAGATTAGTATCAGTAATAGATTATATGTCCGACTTCATATTGCGATGAAACCTGTAGTCATAAACAATTACTTAGATGCTAATAAAGCGCAAAGGGGAGTTCTTTTTTTTTCTTTTTGTTTAGTTTCCTACATCAAGTATATTAAATCACACTACAGAGTCATATAGATATATATAATGGAAGTTAGGAAAAGTTAGGAAGTCAGAAATTTATGCGCTTTACAGTATAATTTTGTAATTTCATTGAAGTTGAAAAGGACCATAGAGTCAGTCGTGAGAACATTTGATCTGACTTCTAGCTGTGCTAAACTGTGTTAAACATCACAGTACCACTATATAGACCAATCAACAAATGCACTGTTTACAATCTGTTTTATAAATAATGTCAGTACTAGTTTTACAGGGGGTTCAACCTATCATTAGAAATAGCATACAGCGATTGTGACCAGTCGACGGGGCATGCTTTCTCCTCCATGGTACCCGATCGTTTTTCTGACGTTTTGAAGGTCTGTATTTGCTCTACTAACAATCTTGAAATAGACTTGACTGAGCTTGATGACTCATTTCATCTTCATGAAATTACATGGACTCATTCCACCCTAAGCTGTGTAAAACATGTCGTCAGTATTACTGGAGATTCATCATCAAATCCTACCACAATCATCTAACAAACTTTGCAAGCACTACTATTAGGGACTATCAACCAATTCCACCTTTAGCTTGTTACAAACTTTGCCAGTACTACAAGGGACTATCAATAAATCCCACCTTTAGTTTGACAAACACTTTGTAAGTACTATTAAAGACTATCAACAAATCCCAGCTTTAGTTTGTTACACATAAGTACTAGTAAGGACTATCAACGAATCCCACCTTTAGTTTGATAAACACTTTACCAGTACTATTTGTGACTATCAACAAATCCTACGTTTAGCTTGTTACAAACTTTGCCAGTACTATAAGGGAATATCAACAAATCCTACATTTAGTTTGTTACAAACTTTGCCAGTACTTTAAGGGACTATCAACAAACCCACGTTTAGTTTGTTACACACTTTGCCAGTACTATTAGAGATTGTTCTATCTGACGTATCCGTATCCGTATACGTATCCGTATCCGTATCGAGATATGAAAGGCATCTCGATCCCGATGTCTAAACCATTTAATACAATCCATCTCTGTTTGTGGTTGCTTAAATAAGTCACAGTCTTGCATTGAAAAATAACAAATGGTAATTTTTGTTCTATAAAAAATACTAAACTGCTGTAAACCTCTATCTTTTCGAAGAAAAATATTGATTAAAAAAAAAAAGAAAATGAAACCAAGTTTAAAATTAATTTCATTTTGTTTCCAAATAATTGCTGAAAAATTCCCTTTCTCCTTTTCCTCTCTCATAATATCAGGATATTTTATTGATTCATTCTGTATTTTTCACTATACCATTACACGTAACTGATAACATAATAGATACCCCCCCCCCCCCTACACACACACACACAAACTGAAATACAAAATACCTTATCATCACCGCGATCAATAAAACTATGTATCCGTTTTAGAGAGAGTTTCAAATTGATTTTATAATTCGCTTCAGGACCGTTACAAGTTCTGAGTATATGCTTTGAATAGCCAGTTCAACTCCCTCCTTTTCACCTCCCCTCACATTGGCGTCGGAAGTAAATTGAAAGTAGGGAGTGGGGCTAATTGAAAGAGAGAAAAATTCAGTCCTGAAAAAGCAGAAAAAAAAGATTTTTTTGTTCATTGTCAAAAATCCTTAAATATATTGTGTGTGTGAGTGTGTGTGTGTGGGGGGGGTCGAACTTTTTTCATTACAATTTTCTTTTCAGACACTCCCACTTACCCTACTTTAACCATTGGCGTCGGCAGCAAATTGTAATTTGTACTTGGGGGGGGGTGGGGCTATTTAAAAAATATTTTTTATTCCTACAAAAAGAAAAAAAAATTACAGGCAAAAAAAGGAAATGTCCGTCTAAACACGAAAATCCTATTTCGGGGGGGGGGGGGGGGGTGTTAGTTTCACTCGCAATTTTTTTCCAAACAACACACCACTTTCCACATTTATTTTACCTAAACTAAAACATGTTTGTGGAAAGTGGGGGGGGGGGGGGGAGGGGACTAAACCTACGCAGCGATGTTCATTGTCTATATTAAGTCTATCTTTGGATAAAAGAGTGTGGCGAGGGGGGGGGGGGGCTACGGTTCCGACGCCTAAGTTAACTGCAATACAATATGCCTGTTGAGAGTGGGGAAGGGGCTTATCCTACGCCTCAATATATATTATGTCAATCTTTGCAAATAAAGTGGCGGGGGGTGGGGGGCGATAAGCCCCCCCCCCCCGTACACACACAATATCATTTAAGGGTGAGTTTTTCAGAGCTTGCTTTGTTTACTTAAAACTCCATCATGTAACTTTCAAGAAAAAAAGTTAAAATGCAAAAAGAATAGTTTAAGAGAGGAAGATATATCGTAACCTTACATTTATTTTCCTCCCCCTTTATCGACAGGTGCTTAATCAATCAAATCTAAGATATACAGCGTTTAAACGCAACTCTTTCAGATCTTGTACATAATCATTTCTCAAGCTCCTTGAAACCCTGGGTACGCATAGGCGTCGGAACCGGGAAGGGGGGGGGGGTAGGGGCGTCTTAACCCTCCCCTTCTTTCTTGCAAAGATAGACATTATATATAGGCAATTAAAATTGGGGTTTATCTTTTTTTTAAGATTAGCACCCCCTTTCAACTAGCTCCCCTTCCTATTTTCTTCCGACGCCCATGATACGGTTATCGACCTACAATTTAGGGAGTGTATTCAAACTGCCCCCGAATTACCAGATATCCAAAAATTTTCTGGAGAACAATGACCATCAAATACGTGATAATGAATGGCATAGAAGATGATAAAAAGGGAAATGAGGATGGACATTTTCAGTGAATCCCCCATATACATTTGTTTTGCACTATGATTAAATCTTTCCCAGTTAATGTACAACTACATGTATTTACAATTTACAAGTTTGAGATAAAGAGGTTTTACTGTATAATTATATAATTATATATTATTGGGGATATGTCGTGTTCTTGTAATTGTTATTTCAAGAATGAAGAATGAATACCCTAAAATTGAGAGAGAGAGAGAGAGAGAGAGAGAGAGAGAGAGAGAGAGAGAGAGAGAGAGAGAGAGAGAGAGAGAGAGAGAGAGAGAGAGAGAGAGAGAGAGAGAGAGGTCGATCTATAAATATTTTCTACAAATTAAATAAAAATAACATACCTGTTTTTCTAATTTTATTTTTAAACTTTTATACCCCCTCCACCCAAAAAGACATGATGCATAAGACGTGTACAGCAACTTATATGTTTTTATTAAAAAATCACTCTACATATTATTTCTTAGTGAATAAGGTTCAAAACCAAACTTGAAACGATAGAAATGTAACCAGATGGTTTGGACATCGGGATCGAGATGCATCTCATACCTCGATACGGATACGGATACGTATACGGATACGGATACGTCAGATAGAACAATCTCTATTAGGGACTATCAACAAATCCAACCTTTAGCTTGTTACACACTCTGCCAATACTTTTAAGGACTATCAACTAGGGATGTCAAAATATTAATTGTCCTAAGTCGAACATTCGATTGCATTATTCGAACGATAGTCAAATATTCGGAACATTTATTATTTTTTTTATATAGCACAGTGTGTTTGAAAGCTTATTAAAATAAATTGGAAATGGGGAATTGTAAACACACACTATCTCCACCGATGGAAACTAAATACTGATTGTTCAATTAATGATTGCCCAAGCTATATATCAAAATGTCTTGTATGTCAGATTATTGTTTTAATAATTATCGAGCTTTAAAACTTCACGGCTAAGCAAATATTGTGTGTTCCTAAGCTTTTGAATTTCCTAGAGTTTATAAATATAACTGGTACAAGTCAATTAAATAATTTTAGTAGTCCAGTATAGCGTTCCATAATTTACTACGTACAATAACAGAAATAAGTCAGTTATTGAGAAATAATCATCGCGGTATGTAATTACTGTATTTTCAATATGTACAATGTGGAAAATTATTTATATACTGTGACTGTGTTTGAGCTCTTATTCGTCTGAGGACGTATTCTATACAGCTGTATAGTTTGACGAAGGACCCTTTTTCAATTTTGAGATGAACATTTCATCATCACCCCCCCCCCTTATCTTGCATTTATTAAATAGTCGAATGTTGATTTTATTTTTCGATCGTCGGTCCTTTCGACTGACAGTCGAATAATCGACTTTTTGTTGACATCCCTACTATCAACAAATCCTATTTCTGACTGACAATATCTATGTGTTTTTTGGAGACCAGTTCTTCCAACAATCTATTGGAATTCCCATAGGTACTAATTACGCCCTATTTTTGGTAAACCTATTTTTTTTATACTCATATGATACAGAATTTGTCCAAATTCATATAAGTGAAAAGAAGAAACACTTGCTGTGGCATTCAACTCGATATATAGATATATCGACGACGTATTGTCAATTAAGAATGGTTATTTCCATTCTATGACCTTGTCAGCAAATACAATTTATCATTGGGTCAAATGCTGACTGACGTTTTTCATACCAATTGTTAATCCATTATTTATACACTGAATTGACGACGGATTTTTTCCGTTATTTCCTGATCATGACAACGAGCACACGGCAGGTGTGACCGGTCGGCAGGGGATGCTCACTCCTCCATGGCACCTGATTCTGAGTCTGACACATCTATTTAATATTTGGATATTTTATTTGAAAATACGTTAATGGTAATTTAACAACCGAACTCTGTGATAAACATGATGTCTTTAACTTTTCAATCGTCAACTTCCCTTACTTATTACTTATGCAGCAATATCGGTATACCTTCGTCATCTACATACGGAGTTTATATCTCTTAGTTGATTCGGTACGCAAGAGCATGCTCTACAATGAACAATTACTAAAACGAGGTAAATTATTGTAAAAAAAAGTTAATGAAACAAGAATATTAGCAGTCTCGTTTAAAGTAGTCATCATTTTGTAAGTTCTATGGTCAATACAATGACCTCGTCAGCAGGAACGTCACGTGCAGGTCAATACAATGTAGTATTTTTCTAACATAGTTGGATCTCAGCCAATCAGAGAGAAGGAAATAATTCAATCATATAATAAAATAATTTATCATTGAGCCAAATGTATACTGACATTTTTCATTCTATATTAGGCCAGCATTTTTTTATTTTTAGGTTTACGAACATCAGAATGAAAAAGTCCCGTAGGAGGAGGAAATAAAATTAAAATAAAATTATTTTTTGGGATACATTATCAACTTTTCTACATTAATGTTTGCTTCTTTTTTATGCTCTCCTAACAGGCTCCTTGCCACTGGACACATAAGGATTACAAAGGGGAAAAAAGAAATTTTGTTTATTTCATCATCTACCAGTTGGGGCCAGTGATATAAATCTTATGATGTTGGACAAAATACAGATTTTTAAAAAAAAATCAGTTTTTTAAATCTCTTTCAATATATATCTTCATTTTTGTTTTTAACATGTGTTAGGTGAAGGTGTTGAAATTGTTCTAAAATATACTTGAGACCTAAAATAATAATTCCTTTCATAAAACAGACAGGGAGTACGTAATGGGGAAAAGGATGGAATTTTTTTTAAAGTGTAAAATAATTTTTCTGGCTGCCACAAACGATACTACATGCCTGTATATATTTGTATATACTTGTTTTTAAATAGTTGAAATATTTTATTTCTTTAGGCTATTGTTTATTTCTTCCTCAAATGGACTTAACTTCTCCCATAGTTTTATTCATTACATCTGATGCATAAGCGAACCTTTTCTGAAGAATGATTCTAAGACTGTAAGCTATAACAGAAACCTAAACAATGTCTCTGACAATAGCTACCATGAGCAGTTTTAAACCTGTGGGAGGAAAATAATTTACAGACAGATGACAGATACTGTTGAATACGGATACATAATTATCTCACCAACATGTCATTGTGGAACAAAGTCGTCAGCATTTTATTTGTTCTCTGAACGGATGAAACGTTTTGAATGGCACTCCTATCAATAAATATTTACATTAAACCAAGCTTTAGTGCTGCTATGGACTTTACAAATCTACGTTCATTACCATTCATTACCATCATGCATTTAAAACCGGAAGTACGAGTTCGTAAATTTGAAATCTCGATCCCGACTCAAATTTGACATCGGAAAGAAAAAAATCTGTTTTTCTCAATTTTATTTTTTTTTTCTGAAAATTCAAAAACTTGAGCGGCGGGTTTGTAAACCTAAAAATAAAAAAATGCTGGCCTTATTGTTGGTCCGTGTTTGCTCTGCTCTTATTTTGTATTGTTTAATGGACTTTTCAGCTTGAATACTGTTTGTTATCTCCATATATTTCACCCATTAGCAAATCTTACAGTGATACGTTTGTTGTCTGTATAACTGGGGAAATATCAAACAATTGGCATTAAAACATATCACTCAGGTCGGCTCTACCGGGGGCCCTCATCCTCTAGCTTTGCTGTACTTGTTGTGTATACAATTTAGAGGAATATCAACAAATTCCACCTTTAGCTGTGTAGAACATGTCATTATTCACATAAATTTATAAAAACAATATGGGAAGTCTTAGACAAAATCATAAATTGATACAGTAAGTTCATTCTAACCACAATTGAAATATATATATATATATATATATATATGTAAATTGTGCTTTATAAATAATAATTAATTTCATACAACATGTATTGGTAACAATCCTCTGTTAAAACTTATGTCCAAATAACTGTATCTCACTTCTATTCTCAATGACCGTGTAGTGTAGGACAGCGCCGCGAGAATTCCATCGGCATCGAAAGCAAGTTATTTTAACTTGCCTAGATAGCCGAGCGGTCTAGCGCGCTGTTCCTGCACTGCTAGGAGACAGATTCCGAAGGTCGAGAGTTCAACCCCGGGCTGGGGCGGAAGTGGGTATCCATGTAAATGTGCTTTCTACATATATATATATACTGAAAGGAAATAGAAACGCATAATAGCATTATAGCGAAAAATATTTTACTATGTGACCGAAAATTATGAAAATTGGTCAGATGTGTAATTTGGCTACTGTGCACTAAAATCGATGGTCAAAATTACTCAACCATGAAATGTATGGCGTCACGTATGGGAAGTGATAAAAAGCCAAATACACGTGCATGTTGATTATGATATTTTTGTGGCCCCATTTTGTAGTGACAATCGATGCATTAAAGTTACAGACATCATTTTCCGATATTTGTTGTCAGTATAAATTTCTTGCAATCATGATATGGCTGACAGAAGTTACATGGGGTCTAATAATTGAGTTCCATAAGTGAATAAAAAGGCAACAACATGTTCCTGTGCAGTTTGTTTTTAAATTTTCAACCAAAAAAGTTTTTTCGATTGTCAGAGAGTAACTTAAAAGGTTTCCAACCAACCATGACGGTGACGTTGGCGCGTAACAACGTCACATCAAGATAGGGCTTTTCATCATGCTACCTCGGTTATTGTCAAGTCACTATCACTGACACCGATTTTTTTACACTAGACAGTCAGACTCATATTTTCACCATAATACGGACAGAAACTCTCTGCTCTAATTTGGTACGCAAGCTTGGCAACTTTACGTCGATTTTCTCTCACACGCGCACGTACGTGCAGTATGCGTAATGTTTTAGCATGTTCACGCTGAGAAAATGTAGCCAGTGTTTGTCGAGACTTCCTTAGAAACATGCACGTGTACCAAATCAGCTAGATTCTGTAAATTCTATCCTAAATCAAAAATTCGTGAGATTCATTGGGCGGGGGGATTTGTTGGCTTTGGAATAACACAGCTACTCTCAGCCATTAAGGCTATCGTCGAAAGGCTTAAATGATAATTCTATGAGAAAGATAAATGCTCTGATGAACTCAATGCACAAGAAAATCAAGACTGTTACTGATGCGCAAGGGAGATGATGAGAATTTTTATTTTAATTTTGGGGGGTATCGACATATCAATTTCAATAACTCAGGAATTAACAGTCAAAGTCATACAAGATTTTGGTTACTTGTTGCTTAAAAATGGATTAAATTGTTGGATAACAATACTGGAAAATATATTAGAAATAAAAGTTTTAATTTTATTCAAAAGTTTATTATGCGTTTCTTTTTCCTTTCAGTATATATGGAAGTAAAGTAATAGTCTCGTTCAACCAGACGCTCGGCTGTCTCCGTGAACTCCGACCAGCAGAGAGTCTGGTAAAGAATCACGTAGGCGTTTGTAACCGAAAGAGGGCGCTATCTTGTTTTCATTTAAAAAATCCTTTTTGTAATCAAACGTTCAAGACGTTTCTTCTGCTCAATTGTGACTTTATCTTAATAAACTGATCTGTAATAAGGGATACCAAACGAGAAATTACTATATCAATCGAAGGAATGTGTATTACGCAGGTAGGGTTTCACTACTTTCACTTTTGCTTTCGTACAGAATATTTGCAAAACATAATAAAACACACTTACCTTTAACTGGTGGGCATTACCGTTAACAATTCCTCTCTAATGGTTTTCACTTTTAGACATATAACTTTCACATCTTTAAGTTATTTTTCTGCTGATTTATCATGTATTTGTTTAAATCTTGTAGGTGTGTTCTTTTCAGCCAATCAAAAACTTTACCAGAATTTCGGTAAGCCTCGTTTTGGCGTTACAAACGATATCACGTATCTTTACCAGACCCTCTGGGTGGTCGGAGATTTACGGAGACAGCCGAGGGTCTGGTTGAACGAGACTAGTAAAGTAATCACATTAAATTGAAACAATACGAAAAGGGAGCAGTTCAGACAATATGAAAATTGATTTATTTTTCTTTGGTGCCAAAATCGGTTGGCGATGTTCTATGACGTAGGAGTTTAACTGTACCTTGCGGCCTTTCCAATCATAATTAGCCAGAATCTAGATTTATAGAATTTTTAAAAACAGCTTGATAACTTTATTTACATGGTTTAACATTAAATTAAAGAGACATGGACATGGTTTCAACTGAAATTTTATTTTACCATTTTTAATGTTTGTTAACAATTCCTAACTGATAGCAATTCTGATGATCATTTGTCATTTGTTGATTTACAAATGAGGAAAAGAACTTAAAATTCTTTATAATCTATACAAGTCTTGCACCTTGTTTTTGTTTACATATACAAAATGTCATGTTTATTATAAAACGAGGTTCAACAAACCACTAGAAGCTGTTCCATTGCATTTGGCAGTAAATTGTACAATGAAAATTTTCTTTGAACGAACATACGTACAATCTATTTAACCTATATAAACAAAAAACGGCATGTGCTTTAATTTGCATAAAAATATTGGGAGCTCAAAAACTCTCTTGTATCTCAACAACTGACATTAAATTTTTGATGATCATTAGAAACACACTAGTAATAACATTGTGAAATTTAAAAAATCGAAAAAATAAAAATAAAATTTGAGAATTTTTAGATGATATTGTATCCATGTCCCTTTAATTTCTTCATTTTTTTTGTTAACGATATTGTTTGGTTTTTTTTGGTTTTTTTTGGTTCTTTTTTTTTTTTTGTCTTTTGGATTTTTTTTAGTTTCTTCTTGTTTTTTTGCATCATTTGTACATATTTTTGTTCTTTAATATAACTGGAAAATAGTTAAAAAGCACATGGAAATTGGCGGACTTGAACTTCACAAAACTTAACAAGTCTTGTATGTTGAGTAACTAGGGCGCATAGGGTAAATATAAATAATGCTTTGTGTAAGATAAAAAATGTTGCTTGTGAAGTAATTTAGACGATAAATTACGATGAGTTTTAAAGTGTGTTTTTTTTTCTATAGAAGGTTTATCTGATTCTTGTTATTATAAATATTATATATTTTTGTAGACACTCTTTATGTTTTAATTGCGCCCCGTTATAAGCAGGCCTATTTTTCTATACCTATGAAGAAGAATTTGTCCAAAATCTTTTACGTGAAAAGATGAGAACACTTGCAGTGCCCTTCAACTCGATATACGTATAGACGACGTATTGCCATTGAACAATGGTAATTTCCATTCTTTTATCGATACCATATATCCCAGTTAGCTTGAAATAAAAGATTCTACACAATCTGACACATCTGTTTCATATTTAGATATTTTACTTGAAAAAGAACTAATGGCTATCTAACAACCAAGCTTTAAGACAAACAAAATGACTTTAACTTTTCAATTGTCATCTTCCCTTACTTATGCAGCAATATGCCTTCATCACCTGCATATGGGGTTTATATCTCTCAGTTGATTCGGTACACAAGAGCATGGTCTACGTTTGAACAATTTTTAAAACGAGGGATATGAAGATAACGAACAGTATTCAATATCAAAGTCCATAAAACAATACAGAGCAAACACGGACCTCAAAAACATCAAAAGTGGGATCAGGTGCCATGGAGGAGTGAGCATCCCCTGCCGACCGGTCACACCCGGTGTGTGCTCCTTGTCATGATCAGGAAATAACGGAAAAATCCGTCGTCAATTCAGTGTATAAATTCAGTGTATAAATAATGGACTAACAATTAGTATGAAAAACGTCAGCCAGCATTTGACTCAATGATAAATTGTATTTGCTGACAAGGTCATGGTATCGACCATAGAACTTTAAAAATGATGACTTTAAACGAGACTGCTGATATTCTTGTTTCATCAACTTGTTTGTCAATAATTTACCTCGTTTTAGAAATTACATACGCAGAGCATGCTCTAGCGTATCGAATCAACTGAGATATGTAAACTCCGTATGCAGGTGATGAAGGTATATTGCTGCATAGGTAAGGGAAGTTGACGATAGAAAAGTTAAAGTCATCACGTTTATCATAGAGCTTGGTTGTTAGATTTTCATTAACGTCTTTTTCAAGTAAAATATCCAAGTATGAAACAGATGTCTCAGACTCTGTGGTATCTTTTATCTCAAGCTCACCAGGATATATCGTATCGACATAGGAATGGAAATATTATTGCCATTGTTAATTGACAATACGTCGTCGATATATCTAAATGACGAGTTTAAGGCCACAGCAAGTGTTTTCTTCTTTTCACACATAAGATTTTGCACAAATTCTGCTTCATATGAATACAAAAATAGGTTTGCTTATAACGTAGCGTAATTGGTACCCATGGGAATTCCAATAGATTGTTGGAAGACCTGGTCTCCAAAAACCACATAGATATTGTCAATCAGAAACTCAAGCATCTTTTTTATGTCAACTTCAGAGTACTTGTGTGTGCAATCAGAATATGTTTTAACAATAATTTTACGAATGACCAATGATGAGGTAAGTAAATTTACAAGTTCCATTTTTATTGAAAAAGCAGCTGTCAATGATATCAAAAAGCCTGGACTTTTTGGAAAGTCGTAAGTTTTTAAGCTGTTGATTTTGTTAAAATCTGGTGATTTCAAATTGTCCAAAAGCTCTTTGGAATTTTTGAGTATCCACATCTGATTCATACCACTTGTTGAATATATTGTTGCACAGTACTCTTGAAGTTTTTATGAGGTAAGCTATTGACAAACGAGTTGCTGAAAGAAGAATTTCAGCAGTCTCGTTTAAAGTCATCATTTCGTAAGTTCTACGGTCGATACACTGACCTTGTCAGCA
>NW_026930999.1:0-46740 GCF_032062105.1 Saccostrea cuccullata
TATAGCCATCTCTGATCCATATTCAATATGTGCCACTAGAAAATAAAATGCATGCAACAAAAAGGAAAACACATAGAAATTCAGTATAGAGACTTCAAAAAGTTTGATGAAAATAAATTCCTCCAAGACTTAAAAGATGTAGACTTTAGCATTCTCCTCCAGTTGCATGACCCTAATGAAATACTAACTGAATTCTATGAATTATTCAATACAAACTGACCAGCATGCTCAGATTAAAACCAAACGAGTAAAGAGTGAAATTCGTCCTAAATGGTTGACACAAGAAATAAACAATGCTAGACACTTACGTGACTCCTACCACAAAGAAGGAGATATGGAGAACTATCGACTCTATCGAAACAAAGTTAGACTTCTTATAGACAAATCAAAATCTTCTTACTATAAAACAGCGATTGAATAGAGTTCAAATCCCAAAGAAATGTGGAACTATCTTAATCAATTAACATGTAATTCAAAGAACATAACTCCATCTCATGTATTTTCTGATGGGGAAATTGTTGATAATCTACAGGATATTGCAAATACTTTTAATAACCACTTCACGGATGTCTCTAACAAACGTCTAAAAGGCATGCGTGAATAAGAAAATAAACAAAAAAATTTGTGTAGGTTGCTATAAATGCGAATTAAGGGAATTTAGGCCGGGGAGTATATTTTGTTTATCAGATAAAAGAATATCCTGGGGGAGGTGGTCACATGTATTTTTCAATTCTGAATCTCTGCTAACGATGGTTTGGGACCGGTAAATACGTAGACGAGAAATTGACTTCAATTTTTTAATTTAAAAAAAGTGTGCAAAATATACAATCATATAAAGAGAAAGATTGTTTTAGTGAAGCACTTTTTTGAAATAATATTAGCATTAATTGTAAACAATTCAGATGCAGGGAAACTCTACTTCGCTTTATCCGAGAAAAAAAAACCTTAAATGTATGGATTTTGGATGTAAGAAACATGACGTTGTGTATCGCGCTCATGAATAAATGTTATAATTTCTTTAGCTCTGAATTTTGTATGGTTCATTGCAATTGATTCTCTAAAATAATTTTATTCATGCATAATTATAAAAAATTCGATAAGTTTAATATCATAACTTGCATGACCTTTAAAACACACAACTAAAGAACAGACATTGCCCTATCGGCTATCACTTATTTGTAAACAGTATTTCACCCCCTCCTTTTTGTGCTACAATCAAGTAAAATCATATTAATAAACACCAAGTCTGTACTGTTCGTTTATACAAAGGTCTCGGACAAAAATGGAATTAAAAAAAAATTATAATCTCTGCACAAAATTCTAATTTTACAAAAACGCAAGCCGTTACGATATCCCTATGGCAGAATGTACTAATAATTGACCCGATTCTAAAACGAAAGTAGAACTTTTACACGTGGTTGACATGTATGTTCCAGAACAACAAGCACAAAGTGTTCATTAATGGAAAAAGTTAATTCAAGTTATGATTTATTCTATTTTGTTTTTTATCTGACTGACCGCATATAACATGTTTAAGGAGTGGCGCATAATATTAGAAGCCATATGCCCATAGACTTAAAACTGTTTACATGTACAATGAAAAAAGAATTAGCCTAAAGAAGGTCATGTATATATTTCATTGACTGAAAATCACACTGCATAAGATTTATGTCATGTAGTATACAATACTTAAGGTCAGATGAGACGTTCCTCAAAATCTGTTTTGTAAATCTTCGAAATGTATGAAAAATATTCAAAATTTTAATAACATTCTGTTTTCTAACCCAGTTTCTAAACGTTTTTAAAAAATTCAAACACTTAAACATTTGAAATTTGAAAATTGTTTTTCTTCCCCAAAGAATTACATAAGAAAAACTACCCCTGATATCTTGCAGAAATGCCTGGTAAGGTACCTCAATTATTTGTGAGTAAACATGTTTAAGTAGCAATACTGCAATGACAAACTCTTAGAAAAAATTATCTATTATTAAGGAACGTCTCGTCTGTCCTTAAACCTTAACAAATAATTGAAGAGAGAGAGAGAGAGAGAGAGAGAGAGAGAGAGAGAGAGAGCTAGAAAGCGATACAATGATATAAAATTCGCAGGGAGGACATCGGAGAACTAGAGCGCGCTGTCTACATAATATATAAAAAAAATAATTAAAGATGCTTCAATTTAATTATTTAACCCTGTCACATTCTTCTTTAAAATAACAAAGTGTGCGCTTAAGACTAGATTTTATGACAAATATTGAATACTGTCTTGTTAAAATGAGAGCTTAATTTAAAAGTAAATGGAAAGGGGGGTGTTTTCAACTTAATGTGCTCATGCATTTTCAGTTCTCCACACGGTAAAATAAATTGATATTTACAACCATTGACTGTATTGAAGTATTAAAGATACCCACAAAAAGCTTTTGATGACAGTACACAGACATGTGAGAAAAAATATGAGATGAGATTTTTTTTTAACCTTTATGAACAAATTATAAACTTTTTAAAAAAGTACTTGGGAAGAAAAATCACTGCAATTACAATAGAATAATTTTCCTCAGATAATGTCATCTACGTGTAAGGAGAAATTTAAAGAAAAAACATAAACCGCGACATTTATGAAAGCTTATGTTAACATTATGGTCTAAAAATAATTATAATGAAATTAATAGCTGAAAACTGAAAACAAATTAATAAAACATGACTTTTTTATTTAGAATAATTTATTTTGTAATTGACTATAATGAATTTGTTAAAATACTTAAAAAAAAATAATCATATTTCAGGCTATTTTAATCCATTCCCAGGTTAAAAACAATGACCACAGTAATTATCAGTAAATCTCAGCATCGACAGTACCTCAACAGTAATTATCAGTAATTCTCAGCAGCGACAGTACCTCAACAGTATTTATCAGCATTTATCAGACTCCACAGTAAAAGACGACAGTAATTATCAGTATTTATCAGCAACAGCAAAAATTATCAGCAACAACAGTAATAATAACAGTAAATATCAGTAATTATCAGCAAGAACAGCACCGTATCAGTAATTATCAAACATTATCAGTAAAATTTGGGATTCTCAGCACTTTTTTCGTCCGGTAGTGTGTGTAATAAAAAGAAAACAAAGCAAAAAAAGAAACAAAGCAAAAAAATGTCACATGCACGCACAGGAGCAAAATTTAAGAAAAGAAATATGGGTTTATAGTGAACACTTATATGCATGATGTGCACAGACAGGCATCTATTAAAAACATAATTGAGCATTGTTTCAAAGGTTGAAATGATCAAAAAAATATATATAAATGTTTTCACATACAGGGATGTTATTTTCCAATTTAAAAAAAATAGCATTTTTCGTTACAAATTTACCAACGGATAACATACTGGGATATATCGATCGAACTTCTGAATTTTAGCACTTAAACTTTAAACAGTGTATTATTTCGAAAAAAAGATATGTCTTGTGATGCCCTAATTTTGTTGAAGTTTCCACCCAATATACTTGTTGAACAGAGCGAGCACTTGACATTCTATCGCACGCGACATAAACATAAACCTGTCAACGGAAACGATGCAAGTGTATTCGCTTTTTTTAAATTTAAACAGTCTGTTTTCAAGGAAATTATATTATTAACGAAATCATGTGTTACATTTTAACGCATTCTTTGATGCTTAATTCAGATTTGAAATTCTTTGTATAAATAACAACAAGCACAAAATTGATAAATGATACTTTTTTCTCTCCCTTAAGGAGACGAAGGATGTACATGTATTGTCACACGACTCAGTTTAAGTACATAATAATTCTAATAAAAAAATGTACAAAACAAGATAAAAACCACATTTACTTGTATTATTTTCTGACTGTTTGTTTGAGTTCACCATCGTGTATAAAAATATCTAAAAAGATTAAAACTTTCTTGCAAATATTATCAAATTACGGAATAGATTGATCCACTCTTCTGTTTCCGTACACTGCGCATCCAGCGAGTCGTTGACGTCAAAGTGGATCTCTCAGTACAGTAAGATTATATACGGTAAAACAAGGATAGTATAATATCATCACAAGAGGCCCATGGGCCGCATCGCTCACCTGAGAAGCTTTGACTATTTTGTTCTTAACCAGATTTCCCCCCTTGTAATATATATACAAATTGCATTTCTTTTCTCCGGAATGTTTTTATAAATATTTTTTATTACACTGAAAGCAAACAGCAAAATGTTAGTTTTTTTTTCATTTTTACAGTCTTGTTAAATGTCACTATTATGTTTGTTTTTTTTTTTCAATCAAATACTGCATGCCACTGTATGTCATTTTAATTAAATTGAAACAATTTTGTCCATCAGTAAAATTGCTTTTATCACAAAAATTGCTATTATCATATATCTGTTCGATATATACTATAAGAATACTTCTAATGTTTTGTATTTATTCCTTATACAAAGAAATAAGAGACCAGAAGAGCTTATGCGATAGTAATGCGTCCGTCGTCCGTCCGTCTGTCTATCTGTCTGTCTGTCTGTAAACAATTTCTCAAAATGCTACTCCTCCTACAGTCTGATTTCAATATAACTTGGGACACAAGTAGACTACACTATGATACATAATTCTGTGCATTGGTTTTTGATTTCGATGAACGGTGTTGCCATGGTACTGTAGGAGGAGTAGCATGCAATGCTACTCCTCCTACGGTTTGGGTCTGATTTCAATATTACTTGGCACACAAGTAGATTGATTGATTGATTGTATATTGTTTAACGTCCCTCTTGAGAATGTTTCACTCATATGGAGACGTCACCGATGCCGGTGAAGGGCTTCAAATTTAGACCTATACTCGGTACTCAGGGCCATTGAGCAGTGAGGGTTCTTTATCGTGCCAACGCCTACCGTGACACGGGACCTACGTTTTTAAGGTCATATCCGAAAGACCCGTGACTTTCATTTCTAGTGCCGAGCGCTTGGCGAAGGAACAGTCACTACCTATGTTTACGTCTTAGGTATGACGCGGCGCCGCGATCGAGAATCGAACCCGGGCCTCCCGATCACGAAGCGAACGCTCTACCACTAGGCTACCGTGACCGGTAGGCACACAAGTAGACTATACTAAGAACAAAATTTTGTACATCTGTTTTTGATTTCGATGAACAGTGTTGCCATGGTTACTAAAAATAGAAATTTCTGTGAAATTCTGTCAAAATGCTACTCCTCCTACAGATTTGGTCTGATTTCAATATGTCTTGGCACACAAGTAGACTACACTAAGATACATAATTCTGTGCATTGGTTTTTGATTTAGATGAACGGTTTGCCATGGTTACTAAAAATTGAAATTTCTGTGAAATTCTTTCAAAATGCTACTCCTCCTACAGTCTTGGTCCGATTTCAATATAACTTGGCACAAAAGTAGACTACACTAAGATACATAATTCTGTGCATCTGTTTTTATTTTGATGGGTGGCAAGGATCATTTTTATATTTATTACTGTTTTGAAGTCTCAAGTCACATCTGCTACTTTTCTCTTTCTTTGTTTTAAGTAAAAACCGGTAGAGCTACAGTCTCGACAGAGACTTCTGGTTTTTTTCAAATTGCATTTTTCTTAATGTACAGCTATGTACTTTGAAACATTTATTAAGTTAGAGATTACTTTATGGTTATTATGGAGATTTTAAAAGGTTTATACATGTGCTGGTTATTTCTCTTTTTAAAAAGATGTTTAATTAGAAGATATTTTATATTTATTTTAGCAAAACTACAAGTGTCATTTTTTGCTAGGAAAAGGTAAGTCACTTGTAAAAGATAAATAAGGTCTTCCGTTTCAGACGGAAGACCTTATAGTGATTCTTCTGGTTTTTCTTGTTATTCTTATTATCATTTTTTTCCTCAAATCTTGTCGGCAGGATTTCTCAGAGATGGTAAGACGGATTTTCCTGAAATTTTCAGGGATGATAGAGAATGAGAATACCCCGAGACAGTTTTTTTCCTTTTTTCAAAATTTACTTCCGGTCGTCAGATATGTCCGATTTCCGCTTTTTTCAAAAATATTTATTCCGAGTGAGATATCAGAAATGGTAACAGATTAAGGCACCAAACTTATAGGGATGATTGATCTTGATAAGTAGGCAAATCCATTTGTGTTAAGATCGTCCGTCGTCACTTCCGGTTGTCACAGGAAGTGTTTTTAAATATCGAAAATTTCAACTTTTCTTTTGTGAAACTTTTTTTGCCTGATATGATAGCATTTTACTTGTAGTGTTGAAATATGTCAGTCACACTGGAATCAAAAACGGCAACATCCGGTTATAAGAGAAAAACTACATAATTTGAGTATTTTTCTTTCACATGAATATTTTTATAGATAAAGTATTGGAATAATTTTTGGATATACTATTTAGACTGCAAATGTCTACAGTAACGTCAAACATCTTTTTGAAATTCACTTCCGGTCGCGTGACTTCCTGTCCTCAAATCAGAAATTATCATAGCTAGATCTCGTAAACGGTAAGAAATTAAGATACAAAACTACTAAGGGTGGTAGACCTTGATGAGTAGAAAAATTCTTTGAGTTTAAGATCGCCCGCCGTCACTTCCGGTTGTCACAGGAAGTGATCAAATAAATCAAAATGTTCAACTTTTCATTATGGAATTTTTCTCAGTATTACCTTATAGCTTCTTATTTGTAGTTTTGAAATATGTCAGTCTCAATGGAAACAAAAACGACAACTTCCGGTTATGAGAGAAAAACTGCATAAATTGAATATCATACTATCCCTTAAATATTTTTTATGAAAAGAGTATTTGAAATGATTTAAGGACATGTTATTCAGACTGCAAATGTCTAGAGTAACCTCAAATATCTTTTTTTTTAAATCTAGTTCCGGTCACGTGATTTCTTGTTCTCAAAATAAGAAATTAGCATTAGAGATCTTTAAACTGGTACAGATCAAGATACTTTACCTACCATGAAGATTGTGCAACAGACATAGGATAAAATGCATTCACTGTCACTTCCGGTCGTCACAGGAAGTGATTAAAAATGATTTTTATAAGTGTTATGAAGACTATAATTGTCTTAAGTAACGTAGAGAATCTTGATTAGTTATACCTCCGGCCTTTTGTTTTTTCTGTTATCGTTGTAAATACTATGTGCCTTTTTTAACATAGATAAAAGCTCATTCATACAGAAAAATAGAGGAGAACGGAAGACCGTTTTTGTTGCTGTAGCAACAAGAGTTTCTAGTTAATATACTATTTACAACATGTAGAAATTGTGCGACGTCAGTGGATTAAAAAAATGAAAAGGGAAAATATGACGTAATATGAATACTTTAGGAATTTATCTTTAAATATTGAAATCAAACTAATGATAAAACATTTTACTTGTGTTATATTCTGAAACAAACAAATATTTAAGTAATATTATGTGTCAACATGTTGTACAGCACTACTGTGGCTAATGATTAAAATAAACTTAAAGACTTTAAAGTCAACTTCTATCTTTGAAACATTTCACATTATTTAACATTGTTCATGGAAATTCTACAAAGTCCAATGTCAAATATAAAAATAGGTGAAAAAGGTATATAACAAAGTGTTAAAAAGTATATAACAAAGTGTTAAAATGCGGTCATTACACTCCTTGTCTTACTCTATTTCATACTAATGATGTTCATGACTTTTTATCATTGTTGAAAGTTTAGATCTACAGCGTATAATCAGTAAAAAGTAAAAATGATGATATTCAATGAGACACTAAGGAAGATGAGATTTATTACCTGATAAGTGGCCCTCAATCAAAATGTTGAATATAAAGTCACGTTATCCTCTTCTGTTTAACTCATAACATCGAACAGGAAGTACATCACTCCATACGGACTATCGTCTGGTTAATGTTGGCTGCATGAATACGTCCAGAAAGTTTACCCTTCTGGAACTTTGATATTGGCTTATATAAATTGTCTAAATATAACATGTTTCAAATATTTCCTTCTGTACGGTCGTTTAGAAATTCAGTATCATAATGTTACCTTCAAATGCTATACTTCAAATTATTGAAGCATGGCGTGTTTAGTGTCAAATTTCAAGGTAACTTTAGTAAGTTTCTGCAATGTTATTTGTAAATTTGCATTCAGCATAAACATTATCTCCCACATAAAAAGATGCATGTATCTGCTAAGCAGTCTGCTGCAAAAACAACAAACAAACAAACAAACAAACAAAAACAAAAAACCAAAAAAAGCGTGAAATTGCTTTATGCAATATACGAGGGTTATTCAAAAGTACGTAGACAATTTTCTGCATCATCATATTTTTCGAACAAAATTTGGGTCAGCATATTTTCGGAAATGAAAAACATTTGCTTTTTTTGCAGTTTGAAGTTTCATTCAATTTGATTAATGAAAAACCCATGTTAGGCCAATTTTAAACAAACATGTTTTGTAACCACAGAGCACATTGTAACGTCAAAAACACAGTCGAGAAAGTTTCGCTCTTTTTTTTTCAATTTCATACAGGATTTTGTAACGTCTTCTTTATTCAAAATTCACCCATAACTCTTAAAATCGAGTTTGATAAAAATGTGCAAATAGTTTCAACTACTTATATATTCTCAGTGTATTCAAATTCCTTTCCAATTTAATGTATAAGTTCCACAACAGTGAAACGTGCATCGAGTTTTGTGACGTTGACAAGATTTGTTAGGCATAACCCGTTATTTTGCAGACCATTCACCGTGCGAATGAAACAAAATTTCCCTCAAAAATTGTACTTTCAATTTTATACAAATATACAGCTATTTTTTCATGGATTTCCTGGTTTATGCAGGATATATATATATATATATATATATATATATATATATATATATATATATATATATATATATATATATATATATATATATATATATATATATATATATATATATATATCAAGTTTGTTAAAGAATTTCCAGAACAAAGCATACGTTTATTGTTACTCGCTGTTTCGTGACGTCCTCCAGCGTCATGTTTTCCCCTTTTTTAATCAAGTCCCACACTGTTCAAAAACTGATATCTTTTGAACGAAATAAAATATTACATTATCCAATAACATCTTAATTGATAAAACAATCCTAAATTTAATTTAACATATATATTGTATTTTGTTTCAGCTCCATTTATAAGAGGTATGGTTATATATACCATAAAGTGAAAATTAGTTAACTACTCAATGTTGCTCCGTGACCCCAATTTTGCAGGTCTAAATCTTCGATAATTTTTCTTTTTATAAATTTGAAGATATTTTCCATTTTTTAACACAAATTAATAGAATGTGTTTGTAAACTAGAGGTACTGTGAGCAATGAGCTCAGAAAATGATACCCCTGACTTCAATATGAATATAATGGCAGTGTCCATGTTTACTGTTGGAAACCCGAAATGCATGTCAGATAAAAAAAAAAGAATAAGAGGTGTATAAAGTTAATTTGTAATAAGGATTTTGTGAAAGTTTCATAAAATTTATTTCAGTGGTATAAAAGGAGTGGCGGATAAAAGATGGGTATCCCTAAGCGTAACAGACGGACGTACAGCTAGACAGACGGACAGACAGACGGACGGACGGACGGACGGAGGGACGGACATACTGATTACTATATACCCTCCCGCTTTTCAAGCTTTCCAAACTTTGGATATAACATGTTGTAAAATGGGGCCTAAAAAACCAACAAAAATCTGCCAACTTTTTGAGAGACCCTCATAAGTCAAATACATCAATATTGAAAATTGTGTAATAAAAAGAAAAGAAAACAAAACAAGAAACAAAAAACAAAAAATTGTCACTTGCACGCACAGGAGCAAAATTTAAGGAAAGAAACATAGATTTATAGTGAACACTTATATGCATAATATGCACAGACAGGCATCTATATAAAACATAATTGAGCATTGTTTCAAAGGTTGAAATGATCGAAAAAATATTCATAAATGTTTTCACATACAGAGATGCTATTTTAAAGTTTAAAATAAATTTAGCATTTTTCGTTACAAATTTACCAACGGATAACATACTGGGAAAACATCGATCAAACTTCTGAATTTTAGCACTTTAACTTTAAACAGTGTATTATTGAGAAAAAAAAATGTGTCTTGTAATGCCCTAATTTTGTTGAAATTTCTACCCAATCTTTTATAACAGAGCCAGCACTTGACATCCTATCGCACGCGAGATAAACATAAACCTGTCAACGGAAACAATGCAAATGTATTCGCTTTTTTAAATGTTAGCAGACTATGTTCAAGGAAGTTATATTACTAATGAATTATGTGTTTCACTTTAACGCATTCTTTGATGCTTAATTGAAATTCTAAATTCTTCTCTTGTAGTAATTTCAGTAATTTCTTGTTTAACTATGCCCTGTGCAATATTGAGCTCTTCTTCACCAATCGATATTTTTACAGCTAATCAATAACATGAAGATCTTGCAATTCAACGTAAATTTTCAAAATATTGAATAATAGGATTTTTTCAAATTAATTTTATTGTTGTTTAAGTTGTCTCAAATAGTACGTTATTTTCCGTCTCCATATGCTGTGTGACGAAAGGATATTGCTTTTTCGAATTTTTAACCCTATTTATCCTCTAAAATATTTAAGGAGACATATGTTTGCTGACATAATTTTTATCTATACCGAAAAAATCCATTACGGACCGAGTAACGGGCCCAGAAACATTGAGAATCAAGACTCCACTACGACACAGTGGGGTTTAGTATTTGTCATTCAATAGTCTAGAAACCTATTGATATATTTCCTTTAGGGTATGTGGGACATGTTAAATTAGAGATATACAAAATATGAAAAAAATGAACTGCAGGTATTATTTTCAGCTAAGTCTCTTTCTTCCCCTTAAGGAACTATGCTCTGCAGTCAGTTACGGATTTAAGGGGGGGGGGGCTGGCGCCCCCCCCCCCCTAAAATTTTCAAAGTTTACGTAAATCACAGTTTCGTCCAGAAAATGAAAATATGTCCACTTGGTCATGTGGTGGTAGACCTCATTGTTACCCTACAAAATCTCCAGAACCCAGGAGCTTCCGGGGGCCTCGCCCCCTGCATGGGCCCCCACCGGGGCTTTGCTCTGGACCCAATGGGGGCCTCAAGACGGCCCCCAGACCCCTTGCCTACTTTTGGCCCTCCTTCTAACTTCAATTCCTGGATCCGCGCCTGGCAGTCAGTGAGAGAGGGTTGTAGCTAATTATTTTCATCAGATTATCACCGATGGTTTCAATAATTGTGCTTGAATTTTTCTTAAAATCCCTAAAATGGCAGATGATCACAGTAATAAAAATTTCCCATAACCTTAATTGTGTTTACATGTATAACGTTACACTGCATTGCAAGGTCGAATTTAAGTTTTATATTAAATCATTGAGTATTTAAGTTCTAGAATAAGGACAGATCGAGGTACGAACTGCATCATCAACATCCTTTAAAACCCCAATTTACATCAAGTTGAAAAGAGCCGATTACTGAGGGCATTGAGTTTTCATGAACAGAAAAAAGGTAGGTTCAATCCGTGTTATGGAAACATAGCCTAAATCAATAACCTGTAACTTAGGTATATCAGTCCTAAACAATTGATATTTTCACTATGAAACAATGTCTGAGCTTGGTCTTTATACTAGTATAGTGCAACTGTCGTTTCTAGTGTCAAAGTTGTTGATTTTTCTCTCAAACAAACATACAGCATGTTATTTATATTCCATTAATTTCTCTTTTATATTTTATCTATGTGCATCATAACGCATGGTATGCTTGTACATGTAATACATGTATTAAAAGTACAATCCAATACTCAGTAACCCTTGATTTGATAGACTCTCATGAATCAATCTTTCACTATGACATGCTAAGGCAAAGAGTGTGCTAGAATTTAAAGCATCTGCAGTAAGAATTTGCTTAGAAATCCGTGATGGAAATTAAGTTCATACAGACACACATAAGACCAGTCACGGTAGCTTAGTGGTAGAGCGTTCGCTTCGTGATCGGGAGGCCCGGGTTCGATTTTCGTTCGCGGCGCCGCGTCATACCTAAGACGTAAACAAATTATGTAGTGACTGTTCCTTCGCCAAGCGCTCGACACTTGAAGTGTTAGTCACAGGTCTTTCGGATATGACCTTAAAATATGTAGGTCCCGTATCAAGGTAGGCGCTGGCACGATAAAGAACCCTCACTGCTCAATGGCCCTGAGTGCTGAGTATAGGTCTAAATTTGAAGTCCTTCACCGGCATACGGTGACGTCTCCATATGAGTGAAAAAATTCTCGAGAGGGACGTTAAACAATATACAATCAATCAACAATCAGACACACATATAAGCAGTTAGGTTACATTGTATTCATAAAAAATAAATCCCACCATATAACATGCAAAGAGTGTGTTAAAAGCATTGAGCATATAGTATGAAGAGTTGTCGAAAAATGCGAAGAAAATTTGTTTCGGACATACACACAGGCAGTTAGATAGACATGCAAGGGTAGAAAAGTATACTCTCCTCTCCTTCCGTGCAAGGTTTAACTACTAGTGAAATGTTTGATTAACTGGACAATGACATGAGTGTGTATCAATCACTTTAAAATGTTTGAATAAATTTAGGCACGACTTCACAGATTGCAGAAGTAGCAAAATTATAAGTATTTAAGTGTGTGTTGCATTGCAAACAACAACCATATTTTAGTATCATGTTCCTGTACATATAAGAAATTAACTATGGTATGCAAAACCCTCCAAAGTTTTCCCAAATACTCAATGTTAAAAGCGGTTGAGGAATCCTAAATTTTGCTTAAAATATACAGCACGAAATTAGACATTTTAATAATGATGAAAGCTAGTTTAAAATTGCGGAGAAACCAAATTGAATGTCTATTTTTAAACGTAAAAGAAGTAGTCAGAAATTTCGAAATATGAAGATTTCAGAAACATATGGTTTTCTTTGGTCCTTTGGTACATGCACATACTGAGTATTTAAGGACAGACGAGACGTTCCTTAATAATGGATACATTTTTCTAAGAGTTTGTCATTGAACAATTGTCACTTAAACATGTTTACTCCCAAAAAATTGAGGTACCTTACCAGGCATTTCTGCAAGATACTAGCGGTAATTATTCTTATATAATCCTTTGGGGAGGAGAAATAATTTTCCATTTTCAAATGTTTAAGTGTTTGGATTTTTTAAAAACGTTTAGAAATTGATTAAGAAATCAGAATGTTATTTAAATTTTGAATATTTTTCATACATTACGAAGATGTACAAAACAGATTTTGAGGAACGTCTCATCTGACCTTAACGTAAGATAAAAACCTATCCAGTGAAGACTTAAATTTACCTGTTATATACATTTAGTGCTACTAAATATCACCCTCTTTCAGTTCGACCTACATGTATGTATGTCAGCTAAGCTGATGCCCATTAACTGAAACTATATATGTACGATAAGTTAACGAAGGGTATAATATGAAATAAATATATACTACTATGTATGAAAAGTATACGTATTTTACGTATATTAGATGTAACGTCTAAGTAGTGAACAGAATGTTTGATCATTAGGTTGTATCCGACCAAAATTAAGACATAATTTTTTTACCTTAAATATTCACCATGTATTAAAAACTCTGAAACTAACTTAAAGCAGTGTAGAGCAGAAAACATATTGACCATTTTTTTTTCAAAAACACAATCCTCCCCCCCCCCCCCCCCCCGCCGGTGCCTAAGCAGTAATTAATTAATAATGGATGTATTGACGTCTATGGGAACAAGCAAACTTTTGAAAGTAATAAAAAAAAATCTTTTATTCATAGCTTCATAGCTCATTAAAATAACCACATACATGCGATATAATATGTAGGCATCAGTATATGTTAGTAAGCAAGTGACTCTAATTTCCTTCGATCATTATGAACATAATTTCTGTAAAAGGAAACTCTTGATTATTCGATTCAATTTATATTTGAACGATCACACTTTTAATCAAATAGCTATCAAACGCAGCTAGAATTTCAATCACATCCAATATACCTCCAGGTGCGTAATACATTTAAGCGTCGATTAAACATACAATAAATAAAGTCTTTTCCGTGAGAAATGTTTAATGAGTCGATTTTATGTGCGATCAATCTGGGTGTTTCATTTAAAGACAACATCTAAATACGTTGCATGATTTCCTTTATCCCTGTCCAAAGAAGGCGTAATACATTCGACTACAACATCATCATATGAAGATGATGACTTACTTGTATTTTCATTTAGTCTATCGTCTTTCCTCTCCTCAAGTATGATTTCATCTGAATCCAAAATTTCTATGTACGAATGCCGCTGTGGATCTTTAATGCTCACTCTACCAGTTTCCGAACTAATAGGCTCCAAGTAAGTTTCCAAAATCGACTCAACATTTGTCATTGGTTCAATATATTGTTCAGTCTTATGTCTGTCTCTTTTGTTTGTTTTCAGGGGTAACGGTAAAGTATTGAGCAAGACAGATTTAGGTCCTTGAAAATCTTCTCCTGGCGACACATCTATCATTTCTAAGCATCGATCAATGTCCTCATACTCTGACTCAACTTGCTGATAAACATGTAATTTTTCTTTACCCTGATTCAAACTGCTATACTGCTTTTTATCATTCGCACTTGGTCTCAATGCCAAATCGCTTGGTAAGTTCATTTCAATCTGTTCTTGATTTTTTCCTCTTGAAATCATTCTTTGTGCTGATTTTGATTTCGAACGAAGTTGTAGAATGATAACAATCAGTAGAATTGCTAACACTATCCCCACTCCAAACAGTAAATAATTACTGTTAAACATTTCTGTTGTAGTTGTGAAATCAGTTACAGACAGAGCAACTGTTGGTTCATTTGTTGAATACACAACTTTTGAGCTAGTTATAAATGCTGGTGATGTTGTATGCGATGTTTTCTTTTCTTTAAGAGTAAAGGGTGTTTTGGGTATCAATGATGTAGATAATACTTCTTCCGTTGTTATTTGTGTCCTATTCAGATTAAGCTCCTCGTTACCTAATTATTGTAAAAGCAATATATTTTCTTATTGCCGTATTTTTTTTTTTTATAATTTATACAATAACACATTATTTTTTAATCCTGAATTGAGTGAATTTTATTTTTTTTCTGATCCATTTGATTGCAAAGGAAAACTCTAAAGACTTAACAGTCAAATAAGCTAATAAGTTACTGAATATCTTTCCATTTCTTTTTCTGCAGAGACTTTTGGTATGATAAATCGTAAATGAGTATATGAACGTTTTAAACAAAACGTACACTTTTTAATTAAATTTGCGTTTTTTTAAATGATAAACAATCTTTTACTTCATACATGATCCTACAATATATCTACCATTTTTTTTTCAACTAAATTGCCATGACATTTCTAACGTATCTTACTGAGACCCTAGGCTCAAAAATATGGCAAGTTATATTTACAATATCCTCTGTTCTTTACATGAAAATAGATAGGAAAATATTAGTGTCTGCTTGCACATTGACTGTCAGTTGTCCTTGACCTCACTGTGTGGCCATTAATTAAAGCTTCTCCTCTAGAGTCAACTAGGATTCACGGTAACTCGAAAACTTGGCCTATTGCAACTTTTATTTTAAAAAGATGAACATGGGTTGATTTTTAGATACATAAAATATGACTTAAGGATATACGATCCTCAGCCAGGAAGGATAACTCTTTAATTTATAATTTAATTAAAAAAGTCTTAAAATAAAGCTTGAAAATGAAATTTTTCCATGCAACAATTTTCATTGTATGCCTCTACGTATGATTCAATGTTCTTTAAAGTTTTAACAAGCGGTATTAAAAAATGTGACATTTGTACCTCATAAAATTAAGTTAACCTTGCATATTTAAAAAAAATCAAATTTCTTTTAATTTAGCCTTAGTTACCCATGTTTGTAAGCATGATTTGAAATTAGAAGTGATTTACGGTGTTTTTTTGAAAGGAAACACTTCATACACTATGCATTATGAAACGATGGAAGTAACTAGGTGAAAGTAAAGTACTAAATAAGTGTAGCATTCAAGCAATTTTCCTTAAAAGCCTGGATACCTATGATTTTTATTCCTAAAATGTATTTCTTGATCAATTATCAATTAAAAAAAATTAAGTAGGTAGTTTAAATCGCATTTCCTGGAAAAAATATTTCAGATTTACTAATTTTCCCTATATAATATGATTAAATTTAAAGATGACGTTTAAAGAAATACCGTGGGTAAAAATATTTTAATTTGAGAATATAGAGACATCTTTGTGAGTATTTTCAATTACTCAGTGCCTGATTTTCAGAATCTGAGGACCGGATAACCTTAAATGGTAATTCAATTCATTTTTTATTCTGTGGTATTGTTAGCATTTCGCATATTTGTAATCTGAATCAGAAACGTTATATCAATCTGCTGTGATTTGCTCTATAAAGGTAAAGTTTAACCTGTAACTGTGACGACTGATGTACTTTGACGAGAACACCCCGTGACATGGTTACAGTCTTCAGCAGAACAGGGACACTGTCCACCGCAGTCCACCCCGAAGCTGCCACTTGGACACGGAATTTCACAAGAATCCCCATAATATCCTGGCGCACAAACTAAATTAAAAGCAGGCTCAGGTGATTTTAAATACACTACACGATGATACATGAAATAAAAGCAGAAAAAATATTACTGTGTATTTATGAGACCTAATCAATCATCGAGGAAAAAATAATATAAACAAGAAATTTAAGATCTCAATAAATACTGCTTCCTTTGTAGCAAGTTCTGAAATATTTTTAAATAGACGAGTAGTAACGGACATATGACGCAGTGACAAAAATGTAAAAAAAAAATAGTATATTTTAAAGGATGAAGTCTCACGATTGCAATTTCCTTTATCGTCTTTGTAATAATTAGCACAACAAGAGACAGTCCCTGTCAAGTTTCTGTAAAAAAAAAATTAAGAAATAAATTATTACAACCTTCTATGATTATTATTATGCATTGATTATATAATAAAGAATACCTTCTCAGTTATTTCGATTGATTCTTCATTTAAAATACAGTGTCCTACTCAAGTTCATACAATCGTTCCTTCTAAAAAGAATCATATATAAATTTATTTTTTGTCCTATTTTGGGCTTATAACAAAGGGTTATAAATTAATATAATATATGACAATCACCTGTTAAATACTAAAATAATAATCACAAATCAGCAATAGGGCAAAGGATGGACATCTATTTAAAGACACAAATGATCACTATTACAAAAACGGAGTACATTTCCTCTGAGACTTATTACTGATTCAACAATATGAGTGAGGAAGTCGAAATCAGATATTGACCTATATTTAAATCAAATTGTGCGTAAATATATTAGTAGCATTTTTTGATAAATTATAGTGATACCCCCCCCCCCCGTTAAAAAGTTCCTGATACATGATCATTTTCAATAATTGCACAATCAGTAGGTTATTTTCAATTTCCGTTCGTTATTTTTTTCGTATGGAATTGATAAGGCGTCGTTTTTAATTAATAATATAAATTTTTACCTGTGCAGGGTGCAGATTTCCTTACTTTCAATGAAGAAATCGAGATGCGTTGAGAATAATACTAAAACGGTGAAAATATTATAAAATAAATACATTGCTGATACTGCTTCTATGAGGTTCTGCTTTTATGATATCACATACAGGAAGAAAAGTTATTCATCTATACTGCGTATGAATATTTGTTTTCTTCATTAAATGGAGCAGGAAATGAGAGCTAATTCTGCAATTTATTAGCAACATCCTGTCTTTATTTTTTTAGATTACATAAAGGGAAACCAAACTAAAAATAGGTAAATAAAAACATTTTGACAAATGCAATATAGTGTTGCATATTTTCGTTTTTGTTTTTTCTATCGGCACATTCCTCGGAAATGAAAATTCTGTTTGATATTTTATGTGTTGATTATCGTCACTCTTTTTTATATTTTTACACATATAGATATGCAAAGAATGATTCTCTATTAAGTCATTTCTTTTTGTTTTACGCCGAAAATAACGGGGAGAAATCCGTTGACAACCCAATGTGTGAATAATGAGGTAATAATTACATGTAGTATGATTATCATGAAGAAGCATTTAAACAAACATTCCAATAAAATTAACGTATGTTTATCTAATTAATATGAATTGTCTCACCTGTCTTTTGTTGAAAATTATACATATGTTTCCTGAGGTACAAGTAAATTTTATATTTTTTTTTATATAAAATGCCAGTTTAACCAATTTCATTCTTGATAACATTATATTCAGACATATAAAATGTAAATCATTAAGAATCTCAGAGAATTGATTCGGTTCAAATGGATAAATCTTTTTGTCTTCAATGCACAACACTCAATAGTTATCAATATACACATGCTACATGCGTAAACTTGAATGTAATTATGTTCCCCAAACGTAGTTGGGGAACAAATTGTTAAGGTCTTCCTCTCAGGCGGAAGACCTTCTACTGATTCTGATGGTTAAGATTATTAAGGTCTTCCGCTCAGGCGGAAGACCTTCTACTGATTCTGATGGTTAAGATTATTCCCAATTAGTCTTTTTTTTTTCTTCCTAGACGCCAACTTTGAGACCTCGTAACTCGCTTATTTCTGAACGGATTTCGCTCAAATTTTCAGAGTTTATGGACGTTACAAAACTCAATTAAAATGTTTTCATACATTTCAAAATTTCCCTTCCGCTTTCGAGTTATTTCCCTTTAAGTGAAAATTTGGTACTGTTCGTTTCCAGACAAAGGCTCAGAAACGACAAAAGCTGGAGCAGAATGTCTACTGCATTTAAATACTAGAAGAATTGAAGTTGTGCACATCAGTTTTTCTTTTTCGATTTCTGCGCTCCAAACGGTGCTAGATAGGGGTCAAAAATGAGAATGCCTAAAAGCGCCAAATTTTACATATATTTCCTTGTGTATATTTTAAACTAAAAATAATTTGTTAAGACATATTACACAAATATTGTGCATAATTTTAAGATCTATCATTTGACATCATTAAAAAGGGGCTGGCCCCTCAAATTAGGGGTCAAGGGAGCATGAAAGTTTTTGCATTATAACTCAAAACGGTAAATATTTCGATATGGTTATCGATTTGAAATGGGTCTTTAACATCTTCTTGATCTCATGAAAACGTTATTTTGTTCGAATCTTGTGTTATTGAATGAGCAGCAAACTTTATGTACAGGTAACTGATTAATTTTATACGGCAAGTGAAGAATTCTTTATGCGTACGCGTATAACACGTATAACTGAAATAAACTGGATAAGAATAATATACTTAACAAAACTGAATGTTAAACTTTGTTGAAATAAAGTTTTTAACGTATTCTCTAGCTGGATGTCATACAGATTATTCAGAAACAACTTTCTCCTTGTATTTAGTTTGAATTACAAGACGGGAGATAGGAAAAATACTTATCATCTCTCATTCGATTGATACTCAATGTTGCATTATTTATAAAAAAAAATCAAGCTTAAAATAATTCACTGTCATTTTATTTTATTCATGCATCGTGAATTTTCGTCGGACCTTGACTGCTTTGTTTACAGTTGTGCAACCTGTTTATCGATCGCACATGCATTGACCTACATACATTCCGGAGGTCAACATAACCACTCTTTGATTTTTACGCGAGTCCCAGAGTTATCTAAAACGATGCTAGTCATCGATTTACTCAGTTTAAAATCAAGAATTTGTTATTTGCGTAAATGGTAAGAATATTTCTAGACACAAATATAAAGGTTTTCTTGAACATGTACGAGTATTTAAAGATAAAATGTCTGATTCTATTCTTTGACGAATGAATAAGAGGCGCTGCGATTTTGCTCAGGTACAGATGATTTCTCTGGACGAGTCCATCGGTTACACTGAAAGGTGACGCAGGATGACCTATCGATAACTCTGCCAATTTTGATAGTGATTGTAATTGCACATGTACATAAATTAATGTTTGAATTCTACCCTTGTGAAGTCCATTATAGTTTCGTTATTTAAAGAATCGGGGATATCACTACTGCAACTTAATTGTTTTTAATTTGAACGGATGATTCTATATTATTGGAAAGGTACACATTTTTTAGGCACCGTCGTCTCCCTCTGAACTTTGAAGTAATTGCAATCGTTATATGTATACGGGCCTATATCAAGTTATTCTAATTGTTGCTTAATTTATTTCAGAAAAAATTGCGATGTTGATTACAAATAAACATGACAAATGCACACAGTATATTGTAAGTGGAAGTGACGTTTTCAATTCTCATGAAAATCGAAAATAAAATTAGTAACTTTGAGCTTTGCATAATTTGCTACATAACTTATCATTTTATTTTTCCAAATGATATGCTCATAAATTTCTTCTATTTCCTCAAATAAAAAGCTAGAATATCACAATGACACGATTTTATGTGCATGTACATGATATTAACTAAACTACATGCTGTTTTACACAGAAGCTAGAGCACCCAACATGAGATTTAAGACTACGAGAAAAAAAAAAGAATAATTAGAAATTCCTCTAACAAATGCAAAATTTCTTTCTGTAATTTCATACAAATATTCCAAGCCTTTCTTTCGTGTTTATTGGACTAAAAGAGATTAAATTATTAAATTTCCTCTCATTGCAATACGTAACCCCCTGAAATGATACAATGCTTTCCTTCAGAGTCGAGAATGGCAGGTCAGGGCTGGTGTTGGAATCCATGATTACTCCATAACCTATTTTAATATTAACCAAAAATCATACGCGATATTGTTTTTAATTCGCAGGTTGTCAAATAAATTTAAGAAAAGGTCGGCAGAGATGAGTATGCCTCACTAAACTTTTTTATTCATAAACTTTTTAATTTCTAGAGTGTACAATCGAGCATCGAAGTGTGTACATGTACTACATGTACTATTTTTTTTTGGGGGGGGGGTACCAGTTTTCGCTGCATTTGATTTCCTGAATTGGTAGTTGGGCCGAAGTGTACACAAGGTATTACATCAGGAATATACAAAGATGTATTACGAGTCAAACTGTGTACGAGTTAATCATAAATGTGCACCAGAAGTTATCCCCCTTTTCAAACCAGCAAATTGTTGAAACTAGACGCTTTTTTCTACACTAAGTAATCAAAGGCCATCACGTCCACAGAACCGAAATTATGCCACCAGTTAGAACGTCAATGACCAAAAGAGCGTCCAGGAAGCGGAGGGAGACTATAGGAACCCCATCGAGAGGCAGAGGGCACCGGTGCAGGCAAAGCACTAGGCCCAGGACAAATCTCTCGCCAACACGCCGGGCCCCGGCCGAGGCAACAGGCGCCGAAGGAATTCCCGCACTTCCTCTGCCATCCGATACTATACAACCGAGGTTGACACCACAAATAGAACAAAGCATCCCTGGAATCCCCAGTGGAAGCGGTGAGTCAAATTCAAATTTTTCAAGTCAACCACTACAAGATATCAGTTGTTATGATTCCGTAGGTTCACACGTCCCTCAGAAAATTAAAAAACAAATATGGGAGTGCAAATTGATAGATCTCTCACTGCTTACTAAAACAGCTTGTGAATTACAAGATAATGAATCACAAGGGGACATACAAATCAAAGAAGGGCGGCTATGCATTGTGAAACCTAAAACAAATACCATTCTCACAATCGATAAGTGGACATCAGCTTTTATTATATTTACAAGCATAATGTTGGAGAAATTTCCAACACGGGCTCAAGAACTACTCAAGTATCTCAGAGATATCAGAATCGCTGCTACTAGGTCAAATAATTGGTTTAAATATGACGAGCAATTTCGTTTAAAAATGGCCAACCAGCCCCAGTTGTCATGGGGTCAAATTAATCAGGAATTTTGGCTTTTGTACATATCTAACAAGGACGAAACTATTCAAACGTATAATCGAACCTCTTCTCAAAGTCAAAGTTCTTACCCAAGCAATCCAAACCGTACTTTGGAATTTTATTGTAATCATTTTAACAAGGGAGTAAGTTGCCCTTTCTTCCCTAAGTGCAAGTACAGACATGCATGCAGCAGGTGCAAAGCTAACCACCCAAGTATCCGGTGTTCAAAGTAATGGTTCAATATATTCTTTGGGTACAACACTAATCAAGTTACATTTGTACAAAATTTATGTAAATATTTAGTTGGATACTCTGATTGTGAATTCATATTCCAGGGTTTAAGTATGGTTTTAATCTTCAATATTTGGGCCTCAGGACAACCCACAATTCTTCTAACCTCCCTAGCCTCAAGGCTAATACAGTAATAGCTGAAAGTAAAATTCAAAAAGAACTAGCATTAAAACGAGTCGCAGCCCCCCCCCCTTTTTTTTTTCTTCACCAACCATTTCACAGAAGAAGGGTAACAAAGAACATAAAAGCTGACCTCACGGTATGGAAAACTTTTTTGCAATCTTACAATGGCATATCAGTTATATTTACCCAGCCCTGGATTCACAATTCAGCTTTTTCACAGATATCTCAGGGGGGGTTGGTTTTGGAGGGTTTGGTATCTACTTTAGCAAATGTTTAGGGGGAAATGGGCTTATGGGGTCTGGCCAAGCCTTTGGGTTGAACTAAGTATTACTAGGGACATGACTTTCCTGGAACTTTTCCCCGTCGTAGTCGCTATTAAATTATGGCAGAGCCACCTTGCCAAGTCTAGACTTGTCTTTCATTAATTTCCAAATTATTTGGCCAGAACCAGTGCAACAGCTTGTGAATTTTATTGGTTCCCTCTCACTTAGTTACTAATAGTTAGTAATATGTCATACAGAACAGTATCACTGTACCTAAATGCAATCTCATACATACACAAAATACATGGCTTTCAGGACACACACACAAACAAGTTTCATAGTTTCTAAAACCCTGGAAGGGCTGCGTAGATCAGTAGGTACAAACAAAGACAAAAGAACCCCTATTTTCATTTGAGCTTTTTCACAAAAATTATTATCCATTCCCTGCCCAATGTTTGCAATTCTGGATATGAATCCACTCTCTTTTCAGCAGCATTTACTCTTACATTTAATGGTTCCTAAGAGTGAGTGAAACACTGGCACTCAATTTCTCAGACATTACAATAAAGAATCGAAACCTTTGCCAGATCACTATTCAAAGGTCTAAAACGGACCAAACTGGTCAATCTGTTATATAAATAGTAGATATCGCCTCTCATACTGAATCCACTATCGCCCAATCACAATCTTAAATAATTTTTTTCTTTGTTTTTTGCTTTTAAGGGAGGGTTTACAAAGAAATGACAAGCTCCTTACACATCTAAATGCTAAGCCACTTACAAAGTATCAGTTTCAAGTCATTTTACAAAAAGCATTACAATTCTTTGGGGTCACCGGGCACTTTAGGTCACACAGTTTCAGAATCGGCATGGCAACCGAGCTTGCCAAACAAGGACTCTCGGATACTGAAATAAAAGCAAAAGGAAGGTGGCGATCAACTTCATATTTAACTTACATTAGGAGACAGTAAAGTTGTTCCCCGTTATTGTAGCATTTACTAACTCTACCAAAGATTTTTCAGGTACCCCAACCATTTGGATAATGGGATCATCAATTCCATTCTGGGCAGGCCATCATGCTGCAACCTACCGATCAGGGGGAAGTAACCTTAATTTACCTGCCACAATTACTTGGTTAGGGCATAGGGGTATGCATTGGTATCAGTTAGACAAGGCAGTTTCTGATTATTTACTTCAGTATTCTCCACCCAAATTTCTATTGATACACCTTGGATCTAATGATTTAAGTACACCAGATTTAACAAGCATTAAACTTATTCATCAAATACAGTGCAGCCTGTATCGCTATAACGCACTTTTTCCAAGTACCACTTTAATCTTTTCCTCAATGTTACCTAAGCTGTACTGGCATGGTGCCTCTCCAACAGCAAGTGCAAAAATTAACAAGAAACAGCTCAAAGTTAACAAGTCTATCAAAAAGTTTATAACTACTGAAGTAAATGGCTGTTACATAAACAATTACTCAACCATTAAAATCTCGGAAATACAATTGTCCAGGCATGATGGTACCCATTTGTCAAAAACTGAACTTGAGGTTTACCTTAATAACCTGCAGTCTGCTCTACACATGTTTTTAAACAAGAGAACCAATGTATATCCTCCAAATTAACTCAATGTTTTATTTCAAGTACTTAATTTTTGTGGGGGGACATAGTGTCTATGTCCTGTGGCGGGGACTGGGGGATACTTTTGTGTATGTTGGGATCAAGTGGCCCCATAACCTGGTTGTCTCCCCACCCTGCCTCAAAGCAGGGGGGCGTTTTGGTATGTGATACATAAGTACATGTAGCACATAAGTTGTCTAAAGTAACATGATATGGTAACATCCGTGGTTCATGGCCTGTCATGGCTGGTTCCACCTCCACCTCGCACAAGCGGGGGGAGGCCACAGTCTGGTAAAGTAAATGGGTACACCAGGTGGCGCTGGAGACAGGGAGAAGGGCAGTCCCGCATTCACTGGTCCAGAACGTGGTGACCGTTCGGATCGGGCACTTGTGCTTACACTCGGCCCCCCATGTGCCCATTGTTAATTTGGTACATTTGTAGGTATCCCCCGTCCCCCACAAAAAATTGCGGCCTTTTATCTCCAATTACGTTGATTGTAACAAATGTGAGATTTTGTGCTAAAAGTATCAATAATAAAGTGATAAACTTAATACATGTGTTATCATTACAGGTGTTTACATGATTGGATGGGTCTGATCTGAGTTGTCTGTATGTCTGTTATCTTAGTAGGGGATGGACTCCGAAGCAAAGCGCTTGTGCTGCAAACGCATTGTAGGAGGGTAGTACACTAAGCGGAAAGTTGTGTAAAGGGATCATACTCCCTGTATCTATAATTAATCAAGATTATTTGATTTTATATCAAATAGTAAATAATTAATTTAGGACAGGGTTTTTAATGTTTGGTAGTTGGGCCGAAGTGTACACAAGGTATTACATCAGGAATATACAAAGATGTATTACGAGTCAAACTGTGTACGAGTTAATCATAAATGTGCACCGGAAGTTATCCCCCTTTTCAAACCAGCAAATTGTTGAAACCAGACGCTTTTTTCCCAGCCCACCCACCCCTGTAATTATTAGTTGAAAGGTCATTGCTTATCATAATTTAAGAGTTTTTCCTTTCTGCTGTGTTTTGTTTTATCTTGCAGGACACTGGAACGTGGACCCATGGGGATACCATGCACCCATCAGTGTAGGAAAGTGTGAGAAGCGCAGAGCCTTTGACCATCAAGGACTAATTACACGCTTTCACCAGTTTATCAGACTTTCTAGCGCATGTAGTGTAAATTAACTACCATGAACACTTTCATAACAGGGGAAGCCTGGTTAATTATAAATGGGGAAAATCATATTTGGGAAATTATCCTTTAACCCTTTATTGTCGCAATTCCGGGATGGGGGGCGGGGACTGGGGGATAACTTTGTGTATGTTGGGATCAAGTGGCCCCATAACCTGGTTGTCTCCCCACCCTGCCTCAAAGCAGGGGGGCGTTTTGGTATGTGATACATAAGTACATGTAGCACATAAGTTGTCTAAAGTAACATGATATGGTAACATCCGTGGTTCATGGCCTGTCATGGCTGGTTCCACCTCCACCTCGCACAAGCGGGGGGAGGCCACAGTCTGGTAAAGTAAATGAGTACACCAGGTGGCGCTGGAGACAGGGAGAAGGGCAGTCCCGCATTCACTGGTCCAGAACGTGGTGACCGTTCGGATCGGGCACTTGTGCTTACACTCGGCCCCCCATGTGCCCATTGTTAATTTGGTACATTTGTAGGTATCCCCCGTCCCCCACAAAAAATTGCGGCCTTTTTATCTCCAATTACGTTGATTGTAACAAATGTGTGTTTTTGTGCTAAAAGTATCAATAATAAAGTGATAAACTTAATACATGTGTTATCATTACAGGTGTTTACATGATTGGATGGGTCTGATCTGAGTTGTCTGTATGTCTGTTATCTTAGTAGGGGATGGACTCCGAAGCAAAGCGCTTGTGCTGCAAACGCATTGTAGGAGGGTAGTACACTAAGCGGAAAGTTGTGTAAAGGGATCATACTCCCTGTATCTATAATTAATAGAATATAATTGGTGACAGTAGCACAAATGATTTATAAAACGAAAGTCAAGCAATAAAACGTTAAAGTTTATATTTTGAAAAATAAATCAAGCCAAGTCTCATAAAACAAAGACAGGTTGAACCGCTGACACATGGACATACAAACAAACGTTTTGGTAACTCGGAATAGTCCAGAGTAAAACTATATTTTCTTGATGACGGAATGTCCAGTACATCTAATGTTCATGTCCGGGATAGCTCACGGCAGTTTCATCACACATACGCAATTATCATACAAGTCGAACGCTCTGAGGTTGAGGAGTGACACTAATTCCTAATATAAATACTGAGTATCAAATTCCTTTTAACTGTCTTAACTTAACTTGATAGGTAAATAATTTTAGCATATGTTAAAAATAAGCATTAGAAATAATTCGTTTCATAAAATTCAATTCTGTTACATTTCAAATGAATTTGTAAAATTAACTTTATGACAATTGGCATGCTGCAGATCTGTAGCTCGCTAGCTGTTCTAAAAAAATTGAGATGGATCACCAGAGAGCTACAGTGCCATCCACATTATCTCAAGTTCAGGATCAGAAGGACTATTAAAAACGGTTGTAAGGAATGTTTAACTGTAGAAAAGTTTAAGGAATGTGTTAGAGACACACGGTAAATAATATTTTTAGATTCAAGCAGTTGAAAAACACGGATATTGAATATAGCTTCAGTGCAATTTTTTCTAATATTTTCTAGTTTTTTATTCTTCGTATTTCTCAATTTATCATGTTCAAATAACGTGTATTTATTTTTATTAGGGCACATTAAACCTTATTTGTCAACCAGTCTGACAGTGTCCATCTGTCACGAGAACTTTAAACTTGATAATAACTATTGAATGAGTTGAAATAGGACTTTCATATTTCACATGTGCATAATTTGTGACATCTGATTCTCAAATATACTGTGATTTTTAACTCCGTGACCTTGATCTTGACCTACTTAAAAAATAACATTGCTTTAAATTGACCATAACTATTGAAAGCTTTCATTTTATAAACATGTACATGTAATACCTGTGTCAACGCCTTTGAAAATTCATTATGATTTTTGACCCTTTGACCTTGAAGTTTGACCCACTTTTCAAAAACATTAACCATAGTCATACCTTTTGAGAGAAAAGAGATCGATTAGGGCTTTTATTTTACCACTGTGTATTACCTGTAACAACATTTTTTTAAATACCGATACGCTGATTTTGACAACGTGACCTTGAGGCTTGACTTACTTTTCACAATTTTAATCTTGATCATAACTTTTGAATGAGAAGAGATAGGGTTTTCGTATTACACAAAAATCAAATGTATGTAACCTGTGATAAAATCATTTCAAATACTAGCATATAATGAACTTTGACCTTGAAGTTTAACCGGCTTTAAACATTGCTTAAAATTGACCATGACTTTTGATAAAGAAAGGATAACGCTTTCATACCTAGATTTACACATGTATACACGTATTAGCTGTGACAAGGCCTATCGAAAAAAGTATATCTTAAGAATTCGTCAATACGGTAGCATACAAATGGCTTTGCTTATCACCAGCGTGTGTCATGGTGTGACGTAAGGTCATTTTAATAAGGTCAAGGTCGCAAACATTCCTTTACTATCTTTTTTAATAGTAAAACATAAATAAGATGACATCTACCCTGTAAAGATTGCTTTAACATTAGAACGTGGAATGACCTTGACCCAAGGTCATTTCTCCCTGTCCGCAGCTCCGACGGAAGACCTACTCGTTGCTTTGCAACGAGCTCGCCTCTAGTTCCTATTATTCTTTTTTTTTCCCTAGACGCCAACTTTGAGACCTCGTAACTTGCTCATTTCTTAACGGATTTCGCTCAAATTTTCAGAGTTTTTGGATGTTACATAACTTAATTTAAATGTTTTCATACATTTAAAAAATTCCCTTCCGCTTTTGAGTTATTTCCCTTTAAATGAAAATTTGGAGCTGTTTGTTTCCAGACAAAGGCTCAGAAACTACAAAAGCTGGAGCAGAATGTCTACTGCATTTAAATACTAGAAGAATTGAAGTTGTGCACATCGGTTTTTCTTTTTCGGTTTCTGCGCTCAAAACGGTGCTAGATAGGGGTCAAAAATGAGAATGCCTAAAAGCGCAAAAATTTACTTCTATTTCCTTATGTATCTTTTAAACTACAAATAATTTGTTAAGACATATTGAACAAATATTGTGCATAATTTTAAGCTCCATCATTTGACATCATTAAAAAGGGACTGGCCCCTCAAATTAGGGGTCAAGGGCGCTCGAAAGTTTTTGCTTTATAACTTAAAAACGGTAAATATTTCGATATGGTTATCAATTTGAAATGGGTTCTTTAGCATCTTATTGATCTCATGAAAACGTTATTTTATTCACGTCATGTGTTATTAGATGAGCAGAAAACTTTATAGTCCATGTACAGGTAAGTGATTTTATACGGCAAGTGAAGAAGAATTCTATATGATTACGCGTATAACACGTATAACTGAAAATAATTGGATAAGAATAATAAATCTAGATAAATTGAATGTTAAACTTTGTTGAAATAAGATTTTTAACGAATTCTCTAGCTGGATGTCATACAGATTATTCAGAGACAACTTTCTCCCTTTGTTTAGTTTAAAGAACAAGACGGTAGAGAGTAAAAATATTTTTAAGTATTAATATTCAATGTAGCATTATTTATTTTAAAAAAAATAGAATTCGAGCTAAAGATAATTCACTGTCATTCAATTCATGCATCGTGAATTTTCCTCGGAGCCTGAAAGTTTTGTGTATACAGTGTGCGTGTTTTGTGTGTACAGTTATCACATGGTTATGAAATCCCATTTATCGATCGCGCATTGACCTGTATACATTAGTTAGGTCAACATTACCGCTCTTTGATTTTTACTTGAGTCCTAGATTTAAGATCAAGAAAATATGTCATTTGCGCTAATCGTAAGAATATTTCTATACACAAATAATTTAATTTTGCTTGTATTCTTGCCTCTCATTGGTTGATTTCCAAAAAGGAACACATAACATTTTGTATAATCTGGTTTGGTATGGGGACACACCCCCTTGACAACCAGCATACTCATCTGTATCCATCAATCCCCTCATTTCCAGTTCTTGGGATTCATGGAAAATTCCAGATTTAATGAATGTACCTTTAATTTCAAACAGTTACTCGATCTAACCTCATGTAAACAAACATCATGGCTGCTAGATCTATGTATCAGTTTTTACCTCCCCTCGCTTCCCATCACTTCCGTTACTACGGTTGTATTATTGCGCGGTAGATTTGAACTCATAAAAACAACACAATTTTACATCCCCAGTTGAATAATTATTTTAAAATTAAATTATAAGGAATGACTCTAATTCTTGGCCAAATTATCGAGTATAATATGGTTTGGATCAGTTTACGCTTTTTTATAATCCGCTTCGCGGATTATAAAGGGTAAACTGACCCAAACCATATTATACTCGATAATTTGGCCAAGAATTAGAGTCATTCTTTAAATATAAAGGTTTTCTTGAACATGATTTAAAAGTGTTGAATGTCGGATTCTATGCTTTGACGAATGAAAAAAAATGTGCTGCGTACCCGCGCTTTTCTCATCTGCTGAGGTATCTATGGACGAGTTCATCGGTTACACTGAAGGGTGACACAGGATGACCTATCGATGACTCTGCCAAATTTGATAGTGATTTTAATTGCTCATGTACATAAATTAAAGTTAAATTCTACCCTTGTGAAGTCCATTATAGTCTCGTTATTTTAAAAAAAAATGGGAATATCAATACTGCAACTTGTTTTTGATTTGTACGGATGATTCTATTATTGGAAAGGTACACATGTAGTACGAGGATTTTTTTGGGCCCCGTCTCCCCCTCCACTTTGAAGTAATTGCAATCGTTACATGTATACGGGCCTATATCAAGTTATTCTAATTGCTTTATATCAGAAAAATTTGCGATGTTGTTTAAATAAGCAAGTAAAAATAAACATGGCAAATGCACACAGTAAATTGTAAGTGGAAGTGACGTTTCCAATACTCATGAAAATCGGAAATTAAATGAAGCAGCTTTGAGTTTTGCTTGAATTGATACATAACTTATAATTGTATTGTACCGAATGTATTTCTTTTATTTCCTCGAATAAAAAGAATATCACTTTGACACGATTTTACGGGTACATGATTGTAACTAAGTACATGCTGTTTTACACGGAGGAGCCTCCAAAATATATACATTCCGAGCTTTCAGAATACGAGAGAAAAAAATGAATAATTAAACATTTTTTAACAAATGCAATGTAGTTGCATACAAATATTCCAAGCCATTCTTTCGTGTTTATTTGACTTAAAGAGATTATCAGATTTCCTCTCATCGCGATACTTAACCCCCCTTCCCTCAAATGATACAGTGTTTTCCTTCAGAGTCGAGAATGTCAATTGGTTAGTTTGTTCAGCTAGTACGTACAGGTCAGGTCTGGTGTTGAAATCCATGATTAATCCATAACCTATAAGTATTATAATGTTAACCAATAGTCATATGTGACATTTTTTATTCGCAGGTAGTCAAATAAATGAAAAAAAAAGATTAGTATGCGTCACTAAACTTTCCTATATATAAACGTTTTAATTTCTAAAACTTGTGCCGATTAGAGTGTTCAATTGAGCATCGAAGTTTGTACACGTACTACATGTATTAGTTTCTTTGGGTAATGGGAGGTACAAGTTTTTGCTGCATTTGTATTCCGGAATTTTGAATTGCATTTCCGACACTTAATAATTTCTACACTGTAACATTCATTATTTTCATTCTGGATTTTACACTATATTTCAAACAATTTAAGGTTAACAAAGAAGATGGTATCATCATTTTAATAGAATATATTTGGTTAAAGTAACACAAGTGAACTTGTGATGAAAATTTATTAAACGAAAGTCAAGCAATAAAAAGTTAAAGTTTGTATTTTGAAAAATAAATCAAATCAAGTCACAGAAAACAAAGACAGGTTGTAAAGCTCACACACACACACACATCCTCTCACACCCTCACACACACACACAAACGTTTTGGTAACTCGGAATAGTCCAGAGTAAAACTATATTTTCTTGATGACGGAATGTCCAGTATATCTAATGTTCACGTCCGGGATCGTTCACGGCGGATCTAAAAACTGAGTCTCTCACACCGCGGCAACAAACGGGATTCACTCAAATTTCAATTAACACATTTACACAATTTATATCATACATACAAGTCAGACGCTCTTTCATGTAGAGGATTGACACTAATTCCTTAGATAAATAGTGAGTGACAAATTCCTTTTCACTATTTTAACTCAAATTGATAGGTAAATAATTTAAGCATCTGTCAAAAATAAGCATTAAAAATAATTCTTTTCATAAAATTAAATTCTGTTTAAACAATATAAATCACTAGCAGCGCAAAGACAGACTTAAAAAAAATCAGAGGTGGAATCAGGCAAATTTAGTTCTTTTATGACACCACCTATCCCATAACGGGACAGTTGTATATATGTTCTCATCGAAATGACCGGTGTCCGCGTCTTGAACCTCCAACGTACATGTATTGCATGTACTTGAATAATATGTATTAACAAGTAGAGCTTTTCAAAAAAGCTAACCGTCTTTAGCAACAATTTTAAACAGTAACAGATCTACACTTAACAGACTGTATAATTCTTTTGAATTTCTTGATTTTGCATTTCTAAATTAGCTTTTTACGGGCATTAGCCCTACCATGGTTGTCGCTCGGTCATCTCCGTAAACTTTGACTGGCCGAGAGCTTTCGGCAAACCTCGGCTGATTCCCATTTAGTCTCGTTTTCCCCAGACTCTCGCTCTCGAGATTTTGCCCGAGCGAGATTCTGGTCTGATTCCTATTTAATTTTTGTAATTTCAAATCGAGACTTACCGAGAAATCGGTATGGATTTTCATTGGCTGATACATCCTCTTCGATGCTAAGATCTGTATTCTTTAAAAAGTCAGAGGCTGCGCCTGTACTTTTACCTGGTTTTATAATAAAATACCTCTGTCTGCTTTACAAGGAACAAAAAAAACGCACATATCTTTGTTTAAAAAGTAAATTCTCACGTGTATTTTCAAGGGAGTCGCCATCTTGTTAGCCGGTTTAGCGACCTCTACTGGTTACAAAAATTAAATAGGAATCAGACCAGACTCTCGCTTGGGCAAAGTCTCGAGAGCGAGAGTCTGGGGAAAACGAGACTAATTCCCATTCACTCTTCAAACAAGAAAGGGGAAAAGAATAATAACACATTGTAACGCCTGCAAGCAATAACTATCAAATTTTATTTATAATGAAATTAAAGAGACCTTTTTGTTTATTGCTATAAAATATATCATGTTATTAAGAAATAATTACTGCTGATTTTGTTGTTCGTTTTGTCATTTTTTTAAGATTGGAAATCTTGCAAAATTGTTAAATCGTACGAAAAATCGATCATCAGAAAGTTATCTCCCTTGCCTTGAACATCATTTCAACCAATGAAATAATTGAAAATTTTCTCATCATGCAATTTCTACCAATCACAAAAGAGAGGAAATGCATAGTCCGAAGACTGTAAAATTCTTCAGCTATACAATACCGTCTTCCAAGGAAGACGGTAATAAGTCTTTAAGGAAATCTCATGTAGGAAACCTGATTTATATTCTAATATTTTCTAATTTGTTTTATTATTCGTACTTCCAAATTTATCATGTTCAAATTACATGTATTTATTTTTTGGGAACATTTAACCTTATTCGTCAGCCAGTCTGTCCATCTGTCATGAGAACTTTAAACTTGATAATAACTATTGAATGAGTTGAAACAGGACGTTGATGTTTCACGTGTGCATTATTTGTGACATCTGATTTTCAAATATACTGTGAATTTTGACCCTGTGACCTTGATCTTGGAGCTTGACCTACTTAAAAAAATAACATTACTTTAAATTGACCATAACTTTTAAAAGCTTCCATTTTATAAAAATGTATTAACCGTGACAACACCTTTCAAAATTCACTGATTTTATACCCTTTGACCTTGAAGTTTGACCTTCTTTTCAAAAACATTAACAATACTCATTCCTTTTGAATAAGAAGAGATATAGCTTTTATTTTATCCCTGTGTATTACCTAAGACAACTCTTTTCTAAATACACTGACTTTTGACAACTTGACCTTGAGGCTTGATCAAAACTTTTTTATGAGGAGAGATAGGGCTTTCATATTACACAAACATCATATGTTCGTAACCTTTAATAAAATCATTTCAAATGCTAGTATATCATGAACTTTGACCTTGAAGTTTATCCGGCTTTTCCAAAATTTAAACATTGCTTAAAATTGAACATAACTTTTTACACATGTATATTAGCTGTGAGATGGCCTATATAAAAAAAGGTATGGCTTAAATCATGCAGTGTTATGGCCTTGAATCAAGGTCATTTAGGATAAGATATTTTGGCTGGATGCATTGTTTGAAAAAAAAAAACATGTGTGAATTTGTCAATACGGTAGCACACAAATGGGATATGCTCATCACCAGCGTGTGTCATGGTGTGACCCAAGGTCACTTTGAAAAGGTCAAAGTCGCAAACATTCCTTTACTATCCTTTTTTTTTTAATAGTAAAACATATTAAGATGATATCTATCCTTAAAAGATTGCTTTAACATTAGAACGTAGCATGACCTTGACTCAAGGTCATTTCTCTTTGCCCGTAGCTCCGACGGAAGACCTACTCGTTGCTTTGAAACGAGCTCGTCTCTAGTTTTTACTCTGTTTCTTGTTATTATTATTATTAGGGCTTTTCGCTTTCGGAGAAAAGACGTATTGTTTTCGTCTTGTTTATTATTCTTATTATACTAAACACTTTTTCGCTCAGCGTTTAAGGAGTACCTTTGAGATTAGGTATTCCATTTTATGTTCACTATATAGCAAATGAAAAAGTCTCTCATATTTAAGGTTTTGAATTTCTATTTAGTCACTTCCGGTTTCACGGAAAGGAAAACTGAAATTACTTAAGATCCTAAATCCAATCCTATTTAAAATGTTTAGAGTCCAAAAGTTCAATATATGAATACCAGAGAACTAATCCTTTAAACAAGTAATTGTTTGTGATTTTCTACCACTGATACTTTTCTGAGACCTTAAACATTGAAGAAGGGGGGGGGGGGGGATGAAATTTTTGAAAGTCACAATAATGTTTAGAAAATTATTTTGAGCATAAAAACATATTAAAACTAATTATTAGAACATATCCTATAAGTTTCATATCGATCAGAGTAGAACTTCCGGTTTTAAGGGTCTTTGATAAGTGTCTATCGGAGTTTCTATGTTAAATTGAAATCAGTTGTGGGCCATTTTCTTTTTAAATCATAATGATTTTCTTGAAATATTTTAAACAAAGAATGCCTCTGATATTGCCCCGACTGTAACAGATTATGAAAATGAAATTCAGGAAAATAAGGGATTTGAAGGGGCCATCATTGAAAAAAGACCTTTGTCTGTAACTTTTTTATTTCTCAATGAATTTTCAAACACTTTTCATATTTGACTTTAGCATAAAGAGAGCAATTTAAAAAATATGGTCCGTGGGGTCACTTTTTGACCCCTTATAGGAGTTTAAGAGACCTGAAATATTGTATTTTTAAGTTTTTTCACTTATAATAATGTAAGAGTTATCTCTCTTTGTCAACCTGTTTGGAGTCTAATATGCTCTCTACGTTTCAATTTTGATATGCATATGAAGGGTACTTCCGGTTTTATGAGTCCCTAGAAATTGCCTATGGAGATTTCTATGTTAAATTTGAAATAACATTTTATTCATTATATCAAAAGAGAAGATAGCAATTTTTGTGATATTTCACAAGAATATTGACTCTCGCATTTTTCAAGGTAGTAAGGCCATGGAAATAAATATCCCTTGAATAAAAGGAATTTTAGGGGTCAGTACAGAAAAACAGCTTTTTCTCTGCAAATTTTTTATTTCTTTCTGAATTTTCAAATAGTTTTCAGATTTGACTTAAGCATGAAAAGGACAGTTCAAAAAATATGAGTCATGGGGTCATTTTTTGACCCCTTATAGGACTTTTAGAGACCTGAAATATTGCATTTTTAAATATTTTAAAACATAATCGCAAAAGAGTTATCTCCTTTTACCCATCTGTTTGCAGTCTACTATGCTCTCTTTGTTTCCATTTTGGTATGCATATGAAGAGTACTTCCGGTTTTATGAGTCCTTTAAAATTGCCTATGGAGATTTCTATGTTAAATTTGAAATCATGCTTGTTCCATTATCTCAAAAGGGAAAGAAGCAATTCTTGTAATATTTCACATGCATAATAAGTCTGACACTGTCTTTAAGTGGTTAGGTCATAAAAACAAAGTTCCCTATAAAATAAGGGATTTAAGGTGTCAGAACTGAAAACAGTTTTTTGATTGTAACTTTTTTATTTGCTCACATATCTTCAAACTCATTTCTATTTTGAGTTGAGAATAAGAAGGAAAATTTCAAAATTATTGTCCGTGGGGTCATTTTTTGATCCCTTATAGGACTTTTAGAGACCTGAAATATTGTATTTTTAAGTCTTTAAAAAATGATGATGTAAGAGTTATTTTTCTTTATTGACATGTTTGGAGTCTAACATGCTCTCTACGTTTTAGTTTTGGTATGCACATAAAGTCTTCTTCCGATTTAATGAGTCCCTTAAAATTGCCCATGGACATTTCAATGTTAAATTCTAAATCATCCTTGTTCCATTATCTCAAAAGGGAGGCAAGCAATTCTCGTGAAATTTCAAATGAATATTGTTTCCAGCATTGTCTCCAGGTGGTAAGGTCATGAAAAAAAATCATCAAATAGAAAGGATTTTAGGGGTCAGCTGTACGGAATACAGCTTTTTCTCTGTAACATTTTTATTTTCCAACCAATTCTCAAACAAATTTTGGTTTTGCATTAAGGATAAAGAGTAGAGATTAAAAATTATGGGCCGTGGGTAACTTTTTAACCCCTTATAGGAGATTAAGTGGATTGAAAAACAATACATTTTCGTATGTGTTTAATAACCAAGAAAGAGTTACGTCTCTTTGAGTAGACACTGATGTAAAAAGAGTATTGTTATGCTTGCAATTGAATATTGATCTCAAAAGAACTTTTGCAAAATTTTATTATATGATTTTTTTTTATATTGTAAAGTATTGAGTTTTCTTTTAAGATTCTTTATTTTGAAAGGTCAAAAAGCCCTCCGTTTTTGTTGAACGACAAAAAGATCTAGTTATTATTATTTTTCTTCTTCCTGGGAAAATCTTATCCGCGAATGATCTTTTAAACAACACGTCCGACTTAGGTGAAAAGATTTGCGCAACGGAGGTCATTTTGCGCGCACGTGCTTGCAAGAGTGCGCACGTGCAACGCGTGAAATGACCAAAGTAATAGAGACAGTCGTAACTTTTCTATTTTTTGATTATATGCTTTGATACTCATAATATAAGTATATATTAGTAGTACAGACTTGTTGACATGGTCAAAATAGCAAGATCTCACGCGCATGCACGTGCGCTTCGCTCTGATTGGCTGAAACTAAAGTCTCAATATCTTTCTTGTTTTTCGTCATAGTCCCTTGAAATTTTGAACTTAGTCACACAATATGAAGATCTACAGCATGATATATAATAATTTTCATGAAAGCAGGTACATGCACGTGTGCTGGCAAGAGCGCGCATGTGCAACATGTGAAATTACCAAGATAATGGATGAAGCCGTAATTTTTCTATTTCTTGATGGAATTTTTTGAAACTCACAATGCATGAATATAGTAGTAGTATGGACAAGATGACATGGTCAAAATTGCAAGATCTTACGCGCATGCACGTGCGCTTTGCTCTGATTGGCTGAAACTAAAGTCTCAAAATCTTTCTTGTTTTACGTCATAATCCTTTGAAATTTTGAAATTAGTCACAATTTATGAATATCTACCGCATGATATATAAGAATTATCATCAAAGCACATAAATCTACGTGTGCTGCAATCTGATTGGCTGAAACTTTACATGCCTATATCTTTCTTGTTTCTCAACGAAACAGGATGAAGTTTAGAATATGAATAGGTATTATGGATTCCTACATGATATTACTATCAAAATTGAATGCAAGGACGTGCTTGCATGCACATGCGCACACGCAATGCGTAAAATGAACAATATGTTTGAAAAATGGTAAAATTTATATTTTTATGACTTTTTATTGATTTCTGGAATAGAAAGATATGTTAATGGTTTAGACAACATGTCACGATCACCTTGCATGTGCATGCACGTGCGCTTGCGAACAATGCGTTAAATGACAAAAAGTTGATATAATTGTAGCTTTTAAAATTCTTTTATGAAATCCTGCGATACTAAGCATATTGAAAAAAGTTTTAAAGGAAACTTGCACAGAAAGAGAGTTGGGTAGCGTTTGGGGAACATTTGTAACGGTCCCCGTTATAATTAGAACTAGTTTATATTATCATGAATGATTTACAAGGTACTGTAAAACTTGTATGTGTATATAACTTAGGAAGTGCCAACTAGAATGTTTATTTATCTAATTACCACACTGTGTTCTTTTTCATTCTTTGTTCAACGAGTCTTGTGATATACATGTATGTGACCAAAAAAAGTGAGCATAAAATTTGGCAAATTTGAGTACATGTATCATATTGTTGAAGTGTTACATGGTTTCACTACATGTGATGACCGATAAGTATAGGGTTGTTACATTTTGATTACATACTAGCTGTCGTTTCGAACCCAGTGGATGTGTGGCAACAACAACTTTGACCTTGGAAATTGACTTACTTTTAAAATCTTTTACTTTGGACATTACTTTTGAATGATTAGGTTCAGGCTTCCATAATTCACATATGAAACCAAAGAACTAACAACTTTGGCCTTTGACCTTGACCCTGGAGTTTAATCAACCTGTCTGAAATCAATCATTACCCGGGCATTACTTTTGAACAGGTTGGCTAGGATTTTCATATTTCACAGTTTTACTTGTTGTGAGAAGACCTTGTTGAGAAATTAACATTTTAATTTGCATTAACAAAAGTTTATTCACTGATGAAAATGTTAGTGTTTCAAAATAATTATTCATAAGTAAACAAAATTGTTTTGAATTCAAACTGCATACAAAATATATGAATTCACATAAAAGACATTGATAATGTATCATGATTTGGTAATTTGTTTAAAAATCACAGATTTACTTTACAGACAACGAGTGTCATAAAATAATATTTAATTTCTATTATATGGTGAACTTTCTGAATTTGAGCGAAAGCATATAATTATTTCACCGTTACTACTCGTATCGAACAATAGATTAGAACGTAACCATCATTCATTGACAATGATACATGTTGTCTTTTCCTTTTTGCATTTTATCGTTTACATTTCATGTGATTGTTACAATATATAAAATGTCTGTTTGAAAACATAACGCTTATAAAACTATTCTTTTGTTATATCAAATATTGTAGCCATTTTTAAGCACGTTCACGTATTCTGAAGAATTGTTTCCAATCAAGTTTATCTCATTATGTCTGTTATCGAGTTCATTTTTGAATTTGGCTTTCTCTGATGCCAGAAACGTTGATGCAAATAAACAGAAACATTATGAATTATTTTGTTTGTACATCTTTTTTTTTACTGTTGTTAAGATGTTAAAAAAAAAAAACAAACATTTTGCATATGTCTATGGATTCATTTATAACAATGAAATACAACAAATTAAAATTTAAAGAAAAAAAATACTCACTGGAACGAAAGTCAATCAAATGAGCTTCTTACAGTATATTTAATTTATAACAATATTAAATAAAAAAAAATGATGCTCATATTAAGTATATAGATTCTTTGTAAAGTATGTAAATATACCTTTGATTTCTTTATTTAATATATTGTTTAAGATATTAAATTGAAGGGTTTTGCGCCAACGTCAAACATTCAAAGCCTAAGAAGCAGATAGTTTGTACAAACATGTGAGAAAATAACATTAATACGTAATAATTGACTACTTGGAATTACTAGTTGGGATCGGGTGCACAGGAGTAAGCAGCCGTTGTTAACGGGTAGTGCACCCTATATAACGACCAGGTGGACGAAGTTTCCGTACTCAATTTACCCCCCAACCCCCCAAACCCCACCATAAAAAAACCGAACCTTTAATTACCTTTTTCATGTCAAATTCAGTGTATCAATGAAAGTCCTTACAAGATCGTATAATTTTTTTTTAGTCAAATCTCTGTGTTTTAAATAAATGTGTGAAAAAGTTATAAGGTTTGTCGTCCCCAAATTAAATGACAGACACAACAATTAGATAGCTAAAACATAGAACATCTACATCATGTACATGTATTTGTGTAAAATGTAAGTTATGATTTTAAAAATCTCACATTCTTTGTTGTCGTGTGTTATCTTTTCAATAAAAGAATCTACACATGAACATTTCTCTCAGCAGATGTAGATATAGAACAAATCCATCTTTCATTATTTTCTGGTGGCCTTTTTTGTTTCATCAAAACTATATGAATTCCTTGAATGAAAACTTTATTTCCTGTCTATTTACTAACAACTGCTTGTCAAGCTTGTCACACTTTAAATGATTTACACATCAAGGCAAAAGTTTTTTTTTTTTTTAGCAGTTTCAAAATAACACGCCGTTCTTTTCATTAAGTACTTAAAAGATATCAACAATAAACATGGATATCGATTTCATGTATAAAGACTTAAAGACAAAAATAAATTCTTGTAAACTATCTACAGTAAAAACATCAAGATCCATGGGTCTTTAGCAGAGAATGATAATAGTCGGCATTGAAAATTGGGGCTTATGTTTTTGTGTTGGTTTAACCACCCCAACACACATTTTAAAAAAGCCCCCCCCTCCGCCCCCTTCATGCGACGCCTTGTATGTTTTAAATTAAGCTATTGTTTCTGCAAACAAATTTGAAACCACTTCTCTATATTATATAATGAATTTGAAGAAAGTTGAAAAATACTTTTCACGTTTTTATGCAAGTGCATGAAAATTATCTACGCGGATTTAATGTAGTGAAATTAATGTTATTTAGGTACAGAAATAACCGATTGTTGCTTCATGTGATACTATATAATACAATTACATGTACATGTATTGTAGGCATCGACTTGGGAATTTGTTAAAGCGGACATGTGAATATGATGTGCAAAGACGTGAGTTCTACTTTAAATGCAGTTTACAGAGGTGCTATTTTTTTTTTATAATAGGTAATTTACCATTTCAATAAAACGAATTTAATAATGCGACAGAAAACTAAATCTGAAAAAAAAAGAAATTTTCTTCCATTTCTCTCTGGCATTAGTTTCTTATGATTGCATCTATTATGACGTCATAAATGACGTACACCGAGTAACGTCATGTACAACTGTGATTACAAGTACCTATCAGTTTTTTCCCCTTTGATTTCAGAAAATGTAATTTTTAAATTCTTTACCTCATTATTGTCTTCAGTGAACAATTGACTGCTTTTTCTATCATCTTGTGCGTTACCTATTTAGTCGATGTCTTATGACCCACCATGCAATTAGTGACTGACACTAAAAAAGAAATACCGATTCTTGATAACAGCAAAGTTTAAATTTAACTCTTAATTCCTTACTTTTAAAAGCCATGAACAATAATAATAATTGACATGAAAGTTTGTATTTGCGGTATTCATACAATCATATAGTAAGTTTGAAAGTTGCACTTGTCTGTAAATCAATCTCACTCAGAAAAAAGTCGATAAATCGGCATTTTTTAAGAAAGTCTTTTTTAGACTGAACCCATCATATTTATTCCAGCAGTCAGACGTTCTATGGGTGCCTCAGTCAAAATTTTCTGACCTGTGGGATATGAGTGTCTATCCACTCTCATAATCAATATTATACACCTTTCTGATTGATCCTTTAAAGTTTGCGTAATAGACAAAGACAAATATTGTGGTTCTTGATCATAACTTTTTTTACATTTTGATTTTTGACATTTATTTTATTTTTTTCAACATGAGCACACTCGTTACCGCAAAATATTTTCATTGGAAATTACTTCATAAACAGTTATGATTATTTTTCTGTTTCAATATTTTGAGGTAACGACTGTGCTCTATGTGAAGTCCACGATTAATTATGTAAAATTTGAGCATTTTTCCGGAAAACCTCGAATCATGCTGCGGTTTAGAATATGACATCGTAATATCTGGTTTTGACGAAAGTGTTGCACAGTGAAATCTATCGATGTTTTAGGTTGATAATAACCCAAAACATATTTTCTAATGTCTTTTTCATAATTTACAAATTTGCTAGGCCAAATATGGCATATTGTGGGTCGAATTCTTATAACAAAAAACTATTTGTTCTCGTCTATTTTAAATTACACCGAATTCTTATTTTCGACAAGATTTTGGCTTTGATGGCAATAGATCAAATGATTTTCAAATATTTTAATAAAAAAAAATGAGAGAAAGAAAAAGAAATTAAATAATTATAAATGAAATGTTTGTTCGTGCATAAAGCATTGATGCTTCCTGATTGTACAGCTCACATGCACATACATGTATACATTACACATAAAAATTATATATGAAGAGTTTTTGCCTTAGGAAATTATGTAAATAACTTGCAGCATATACTCTTCAGACATAAAGAAATATTAGAAGCATTTATTTGTATTTAATTTCTGAATGATAATGTATTGTACATGGGATACAATTAAAACAGGAATATACAGTCTTGTCAATTCCTAATCCACTATGCTGCTGTATTTTTTATATTATTTTGTTTACATGTGATCTTCATTGTCTCTACTAAAAATGACATGAGAACAGTTATCTTTATTGGTTTAAATCACTAAAAAAACTGTTCTGTTTAAAGGCATTCCTCTTTGATCTTCTTTGATCATGCAGCAGGAGAACATGAATATTTCAGAATTATTACTAACACACATTATACCTCTCGTAAATCGAGCACATGCACTGAAAACCACAAATATAATCAACACTAAATTAAAACAATGAAATGGGATGATACCTTTGTATTTACACTATAAGATGATGGAACATGTATAATCATGATATGTACAAAAAAAAAAATGAATTAAAAGTTATCACAAACAATTCTCACACATATTTTTTACACTGGAGTTTAAATTTCATTGCAGTGCTATACCACCCCAATATATTAGTTTTATAATAAAAATACGTTGTCAAAATTTTTAAATGGCATGTTGGTCGATCCATCCAAATGGACAATAACCTATTTTTCCGGTAGTTAAAAAATACATTGCAAACTACATGTATAACTATTTTTAAGGCAATGGATCCAAGAAAAGTATCAGACCTATCTTCGGAATTTATAAGTTACCTCCAAAACTCCGTCAAAAAATCAGGATTGATTTTATGGCGGTCATCTAACTGGTGCAGAGGACAATTCATTGAGGCACCTGTCCTCAACTTTTTCTCCTCAATAAAATTATCATCGATTTCTATACCAATAATCTGATTCTTTTTTTCAAGGCAAGTAAATCCAGTTGTATACGAAAGATGTTTGTGAAACGTATTTGAGATGTCCTTCAAAGTTGCGTCAATACATTGCCTTATTGCTATTGTGATTTCTTTTTCCAAACACCCGCCTGCTTCAGAGTGCAAAATTTGAAGCTGGATAGAGTTACATGTAACAGCAACTACCAGATAATGATCCCTGTTGTTAAAAATTGCTGTGTTTTTGAACAGACATGTTGTTCCTTTACTTTTAAGGACCTCCAAATCTTCTATTTGCATTAATGTCACAACAAGGCGGTAATATAAAAAAAAAGGCAGGAAGTCAAATAGGAACACCAAAACCGGAGTTTTTGACTCAGAAGATTGGATAAACTCTTTCTGTGCTTTATCGAATTTCTTTTTATTCATAGAAGGCACATAATGACATTCCATTCCGACGGCTATCAATCCTAGCCTCATCATATACATAAGCAAGGTTGTCTTGTGATCCAAATAATGTCCACCGTTTCTTCTAATTTCACCGCTTCTTCCTAATACCTGTGATTTCATATCCTCTAGTTCCCAGATTCCTTCTAAAAGTGTATCTTTCAGATTTCCTGTTTCGTAATATTCCTTCCAGTCTATTTTACTTGCATGTATCCCTTTCACGTGTAACTTGTCTGTAATGATGGTTTTGAATGCGTTTATAAACCATTGGACATCTAGGATTACTGATTTTTGAAGACCATCCTCGTTAAAGAAGAGACATTTTCCAGCATCATGATAGTATCGAAGCATGTCAACAGCATTTTTCCTTTTGTCAAGATGTTTGACGGGCAACCTTTTATGCAGCTCTTTAAATTGTAATATCGGCTGATTTTCATTTTCATTGATTTCATCATTGAGAAAAACCCATTCGTGTGGTATTTCCTCGTTCCACCTTGAGTTTAATGTGATATCTAATATACATTTCTCCAGATCAGCTAACGGTTGAGCGGGTGGAAAGTGTGCCAAAAAACATTTGTCTTCTCTAATATATTGAGTCGTATCAGAATCGTTTGGCAATGCATTGTATAAAGATTGCAAAAGAGAATCCTTGTTCTGTAAAAAGAATGTAGAATCACCATGCATGTATATCACTCTAACTTTACAATGTTTGGAAAGAACACAAAACTATGTTATGACGAATTTTAGAAAGTAGAAGTTTGATTAGGGTTAGGGTTTGATACTGGCAGCATCGCAAAAGCAGTAATATAAAAGAGGAACTTTGAATTAAAATAGATGTAATGTTTATGGTAGAATAAAAAGAAAAATAATGTTGTCTGAAAAATTACATTATCACATACACGTATGCCTTAAAAATTAATAAATAATGACCTTGTATACTGATTCATCCCAGTGCGTTGCTACTATAAGTACTTCTACCTTATCTTCACTTCCATGTTTTACAGATGAACAATAGGTGTGGATAGATTTCAACCAAAATACAAAATACTCTGGAACATGAGCCTTATTCATTAGTATGAGAGAAATAAGAAATCCTACGTATTTCATTCACTAGAAATATGCAGAAAAATCAATAAAATTCTTGCAGTATAATGCTGTCAATGACTCCTATACAAAGTTTGAGAATTTTCAATTTCTATTTGAAGTTTTTTTTTATTGACACAGTATTACATTAAGATTAAACCTTTGTATGTCCATCCAGAGAATACGGTGTCCATCTGGTCACACACCGCTTTATCCACCACCTGGTCAAGGTATTTAGAGGCGTCTACAACCACAATGTAAAAGGCTCTACGGGTCAGGTAAATCTGATGACAAGCATAGTATGCACACTGTCCTCCAAAGTCAAAGAACGTTAGTGTCTTAACTGAGGGTTCACTCCTCTTTTCTTCACTCTTCTCAAAAATATCTCTAACCCGGGCTCTTCCTGCGAGATTCATGGTAGAATATTTTATAATAATAAAACACACATTTTTTTTCCAATTTGTACAATAGAGGCTTAGTCGTCATATGAGCATAACAAAAGACAATCTTATCATTGTTTAATTTAAATCCTTCTTTCCTAATCCTAGGTATAATAAACATAACGTGCTTATATTTATTTCCATGAACACTTTCATATCATGCTAAGTTTCAAAATGAAAATATGGGGCTTTCTTTTACATGAGTTTAGTTTACTATTACAAAGCAATCTAAAAGAATTGTCATTCTTTACAGATCTATCGTGTCATATCGTCCTGTATCCTATCGTATCGTGCGTGTATCCTATCGTATCGTGTTTTCCGTTTATCGTGTTTTGCGTTTTCTATCGTGTTTTCCGTTTATCGTGTTTTGCGTTTATCGTGTTGATCGTTTATCAGGCTCTATCGTGTATCGTGTTTTGCGTTTATCGTGTATATTCGGAAACCCTCGCTTTTTATCTTTACTACAGGAAAGAACTACCGAGGTATTCCGAGTTTCTTTTTCTTTTTGTTAACTAAAATAAGATTATTTTAACCAAGAAAGAGAAAAAGAATCTATTCCTTAGTTTTTCATCATTCAAAGAAATATTAAAGCGTGGAAGGAAAGAATAAATATATAAATAATACAATTAATAAATTAATAAAAATTAAAAAAATATAAATAAAATTAAGAAAATAATCATATCATAGTCAAGCAAAGAATCAAAATTAAGTTTTGAAAATGAAATAATCGATTGCCTGATTTATTTTAATTCATCGATCTGTTGATTTTTTGGGTCAAAATTTACTATTAATAATATTTTTTTTATAATTAGTCAAAGTCAATAGAGAGATTTTAATTTTCAGTAAGTCACGAGGTTTTAAGTACAGTACCTGATATATAAATGTTTTCATGTACATAAGTGAGAGCTTAGTGTAAACGTACATGTAAATGCGCAGTTGTAGCAGATTCATAATCTGTTGACACAGTTTACATGTATCAATGCACAGCACTATTATATTAACAATTATTTAGATTTCTCTTCAGGAAATTAGTTTTCCTGAAATATATAGTTCTTTAAAGCCTATTTCTTTGGTTCTTTCTTTCGGCCGGTCTTCTTAATGTATTTTTTCCCTAAGATTTAAATATTTAATTGCGAATTTTGGATACACCGCAGATTTTAAGCTTTAGACATTAAATACAAATATTTGATTTAATGCGTAAATTTCTTCCGTGAAATAAAGTAGTACTTGTAGATAAATGTATTAGGACTGGTACATATGTATATTTTTTTCATAAACAATAAATCTATTTGTAGAGTTTAATTAATTTATAATATATAGTACCTGTGAAAAACAGCACATAATTATGGAAGGGATTTTTGTGCAACAATTATGTTAAAATGTATGTTAAAATATCTATAATTAAACGAGTCATTGTTGACCCTTAAGATAAGAATTTCAACATTTACATAAATAATACATAGATTACACCCTTAAGTATAGAATTTAAAAAAAAAATATTACAGTCTCAATTTCATTATAATCTATTAAATCAGTGTTTAAAAATCTACAGTATATAAATGAACATTTTTTTAATTATAATATTTAAATGTACTTTATAATTTATATTTGAAGCTTTGCAAGTATTTGAATTAAAATATTGCGGTAAATAAACAAAAAAATCTTTTCTTCTTGTCAGAAAACGTTCCGCATTTTGAAACAATCCTATCAGGTTTTGCGTTTATCCTATCGTGAAGATCGTTTATCAGGTCTATCGTGTTTTGCATTTATCGTGTTTTGCGTGTATCGTGTTTTGCGTTTATCGTGTTTTGCGTTTATCCTATCGTGCGTGTATCCTGTCCTATCGTGCGTGTATCCTATCGTATCGTGCGTGTATCCTATCTATCGTGCGTGTATCCTATCGTATCGTGTACCCTGTAAAGAATAACGATGCGGGTACTGTATTATCACATAATTAATGTAAATACACAAATTTCGTACC
>NW_026931000.1:0-44986 GCF_032062105.1 Saccostrea cuccullata
AATGTTTTTGTTAAGGAAACAGTAAAAGAATATGTTAGGAATACACGGTTAGCAATATTTCGAGATGACACTTTTAACATCATGGAAAAATAAATCGAGAAAGAGCGCATTTTTTTCGCAATAAATACATTTATACAGATTTTTTTTCTCAATTGGCGGCAATGAACTCTCCGGTCTGTCAATATATAAATTTTTTAAAAGCTACCGTTCAGTTGCTTGTTTTAAAAGTAACGTATCACAAAATATGACGAAATTCCACAACAAAAAAGAAAATTCGGTAAAAACGTCCAACTTCAGCACCCTCTTTTTACCTTCATGTAAGCCTTGAATCAAAATAAGTGGTGGTTTTAAAACAAGCAAGTTTCTCGGTTTAAGCAGTACAAGTGTATTTATTTCTACATCAAATACATGTAAAAGGCCAGATTCGGGCGTTACATACTTTGTGCTTAGTACAAAGCAATAGGGAAAAACAATATTAATTAGGAATGTATTATTTAAAAACTTGAAATTCACCTCTGAATGTGTTGGTTGTTCGAATGACTGCCCTTTCACCAGATGCTCGTGGACTTGATGCTTCTATGTAGGCATATCTGACACCTACTATAGCGCTGCTGGGACCCATTATCGAGGAGGCTGTTGGACCCTGTTTAAATGTTTGCAAAGGAATCATTTTTGCAATTTCTTCTAACGAAATAATTTCTTTGTACGGTAATATTTTTAAATGCATTAAGTTCCTCAAAAATGAGCCCAAAGTGAACGTTTTGTTGAATGGAAATTGCAAAATGTTTGCCTTTAAAATGGTCAATCAAATATCAATTTCACAAATTTCAAACGTATTTTGGCGGATCAATTCACATATTTGCCTTTTAGCTTATTTTGCAATTGCTATTATAATATTTCTTCAAACATTAAATTAAACATAAGTATGAAATTTACTTACTGATTTTCCAGCCAAAATTATTGAGTAAAATTTCCTGTATTGTTTCTTTTGCGACGCTGTGAAGGCTGGCTGTTTTCGAAGAAACAATCCTCAGTCGTTTCAAATTCGCAATTCACTGAAGAGAAATTCATCATTGATTTATTGCATATTGTGTAACGTCCTTTTCGAAAAATTTTCACTCGTATGGTGAAGTCCAGAGATATTCATTAAGGTCAATATCTAATAAATGAAAGGTGTCTACAAAAATATCAAAGAACAAAAGTCAGAAAGTACAATATACGGCCTGTGAATTTCTTAAAAAATAAATCATCGTTTTCTTGAAAACTATTTGTAGTTTCCGTATCTACTCGACTTCGTCAATGCAGGAGTGGGTAGTTTTAGTCAAACCGGATGTCGGCTTCTTCATCGTAACGGCTAAAACCTATAAGGGTTTCGACTTTTCCGGAATTTTTCACCGATTTTACAGATTCAATTTAAAATTTCAAGTGGGGCGCATTCCTCTCGGAAAAAAATTCAAATATAAAATCAAACATTGGTATCTTACGCGTATTTTTCAACAAGTTTTTTTCTCCGAGAAGAATGCGCCCCATGTGTAAATTTAATTTTTATGAATGTCGTTTGCTCAGCTGCGCATGCAGAAAGCAAATTTACCTTTATATAATTCCGTGTTAATAAAATCTCGTACGACAAGGATTAAATCTTTCATAAGAAAGGTTACTCTAAATTATGTAAACACAACCATAAATCTTTTTTAGCATAAATGCATTATTTATGCGTGGTAAATAGGGTAGGCTAAACAGATTCTAATATCTATAGCCTAGTTCTCAGTTCAATTAAAAACATTTCGTGTTAATTAACTAGTCTATGCTTTCCACATCTGCATGTCTATTGTAGACCACTGTTTAACAGAAGCCGTCTAAAGTGGCCAGGTTATAACCAAAAGGTCTATTTGCTTTGTTTTTTTTCTCAACATTTGACAAGTCGTCAATATTTTCTCGAGATGCCACAATGTACAGAAAATGACGTCAAAGTTTTTAGGGAAATTTATTCAATATTTTTCGTACTCGTGGTGATTGTAGATCAAAAACTCTAGATGTTCAAAAAATATCAATTTTTGAAAAATTTAAATAAATAACATTATTACTATTTAAAGTTAGTACATAAGCTTCAATACATATATATTCTGTGTTACATAAGATTTTTATTTCACTATCGCGCATCGGGTAGATCGCGAGCGATTAATTTGTAAATGTCTTGGTCAAATGTATATGTTTACTCAATCTTTTTATGGTTGGTTATATTTTGTTCAGACATTGATATTTTTCATTTAGTCTGAATATTAAAAGGTAGTCGGCATGTTCCGTGCGAGAGTGAGAGAGAGGTCCACTAATATTTCAATAATATGTACATTATGCTTTTTAAAAAAAATTATTCTTAGTAAATGACCCAATATATTCATAAAATCGTGATTTTCATTTATGTCAGCCCAAGTCTGCAGACCGAAAAAGTAACATTTAGAAAATAATTTTTCTGCACTGGATCTGCATGCCTCTTATTTAGCGGCGTTCTTGCATTAGAAGTTTGCTAATATGCTGCTCTCGGAAGTATCGTTCAACGAAGTATAGGTATTGCTAAAAAATACACAAGTGTCGAAAATAGTTGAAAATGTTGAAAAGCAGAAATATGACAGGGAAAAATGAAATTTCAACCATTTCGAGTGATTGTCAATAAACACGCTGTATAGATTATTGAAAATTAATCCATTTATTATTTCTTCTAAAAACTCTGCAAAGCCAATTGATGATCATGATAACATTTTGCTAAAACATGAGGATGATTACATTGAGAAAAAGAATATCTTCACAAGTCCGTGCGTAAAATATCACCTGGTACCCTCTTTAGAGGTGTTCTTTGTTGGAGAATGTGTATGGAACATCGATACTGTCTTACATATGAGGAATAAACATTATACGCAGTGTTCTTTATGCCTGTGCACCTAAAACTTGAGAGGTAAAAAATATGTATTTACGTGTTCAGAGGAATTGTAAGTTTCTGCCGTTTAGATCCCCCCCCCCTCTTCCTCACCAACGCACACATTAATTCTGGGTCTATAGATCTATTATTTAATTGTGTGCGGATTATAACTCATACATTTGTTTATGAAATTTCCACCTTTTTGATTTGTAAATATGAAATCATTTTAACTGCTGGACTGAAAAATATTTCGTGTATCCTGTATATTTTCCAAAAAGCAGTGTCATTTATTCATCCCATGCAGACAGAAAAATCTTATAGATACAGTGAATCAATCGAATTTCCTTTTTATTCACTGTTTTTTGTACAGCGAAAAGCATAATAACATGTTACCATTCTTCGCAATTTTTCTGTCTTTATATGAAATTTAGAAGAAAAGGAACGATCAAATAAATTTTCACTTCGCAGTAGCATTGAGGTATAGCATATTATTGTTCCAGATATATTTTTTTTTTAAATTAATTTTCACATATATGGTAACCAAAGATATATCGTTTTATGCTGAATTCAAGCGAAAAAAAAACATCTTGACCTATTGAGAGCAATGTTTAAATTATAATTATTTTCTAATGAATTCTACAATCTTATCAGATGACTATTGTATGGATTACTAGTAAATATTTTGTTTCGCCCGCTAGCTGTTCAGGTTTCCCCCTGATGTCATAAAAAAGTGAAATGTTAAGCAAACACTCGCTCATAATACTAATCACCACTGCTGAATCCATAATATATATACATGTAACGGCTGAATTTCATTTCCGGAATTTTTTGTAATTATCTACTTTTCATTTCCGACATTTTTTTAGTTTTCATTTCCGACATTTTTTTTGTTTTCGTTTCCGACATTTTTCAAAAACATATGTACGGTATTACTTATAGTAACAGATTTGATAACTTTACTTATGAAAAATTTAAAGGAATAAATGATGAAAAAATCATTGAAATCCAATTTTGTAATTCTATCAGTGACTCGGACATGTGTGGTTCTGTCACTGACATTTAATTTAGTGCACATGAAATGTGGTGAAAACGTTTTATGCTAATTGAATTCTTTTACCTAGACTTCGTGCTGCATGTATGCACATATGTATAGATTTTTTTAATTTTCATTAATATTTTAATTGGTATGATATTTATAAATTTCTATTTTCTTTTACTTAGAAAACATTGAATTGCCGCACAGGTAAATTCCGGAAATGAAAAGAAAATTATGTCGGAAATGAAAATAAAAAATGTCGGAGATGAAATTAAAAAAAAATGTCGGAAATGCTATGCATATTTCCGGAAATGAAATACAGCGCATGTAACTATTTAATGATTATTAATAACAATAATTAATAAAAGAGACAATGAGATAAAAAAAAAACGCGCAAGGGCAAATATTAGATATTATGTAACTATTAATTACCGTAGTAAAATTACAAAAGAAAATCATTTTATGTTCACTCTGAAAAAGTTTGACGTTGTTGAAAAACATGACGTCATTATGAACTTGTTAAAGTATCTTTGATTAAAATGAAGAAAAAAACTACTTAGAGTAGACGTAGGACCAAAATAAAAATTATTAGTTGACAACTTTTAACCTTACTTTATCAAATTCCGTGAAAAACTCAAAATTCATAAAAATTGCTGAAAAGGGCGTTTTTTCCATGGGCGCAATCAATTGTGTGACCAGTACTTTTTTTTAATTTTAACATTTAACATCCCCGGGTTGCTACGTTCCTGGACTTGGCTTTATATATACAGGTTGATTAAAATATCAAATGCATAAAGTTTATGAAATTTATTAATGAATTTATTATTTTAAAACATTATCAATGTCAATAATGAAACGTTACAATGTATCTAATTGTTTATGTGTATTGCGATAAACACACGGGTGCTGATCGAACACGCTGTCATTTTCACTTGTACATGTACCTATGCTTGTTTACACCTAACGTTATAATTTCAAAATAAGTTATCTTTTATTGACAAAATATCAAAGTACTATCTGTAATATATTGTAAAATACATTTTTGTGAAATTATCATCAATTAATAAATATTAACCACTTTATTTATGAGACTCAGAAGTGTTAAAATTCACAACGTCATTATGACGCTCCGTAAAATGTACGAAATTCGGCCATATACATATGCTATTTTGAAGACCTCTTACGAAAAATATGAAAGAGATATTGAAAAAAGAAAGTTGGTTTGAAAAAATATACAGTCTGTAGATATACATAGAGGCAAAATAGTCCTATTTTGAAAACAGGCGAATTTGAGTATTTTCTGACTCAAGCTCTTTAAGGAATAAATTCCCTTAATGATGCTTTTATAACTTAAGCTTGGTCAAATAACGTATTTCTGGATATAATTTATAGGTAAACAAGATGAGAAATCAAATTTTATAGTATCATTTCTGATGAGAAATTATAAGAAAACTGGCCATAAATATTTGAGTTTTTTCCATATCAAACAGAGAAAATGTATCCAGATTGTCTAAAGTCTTTCAGAAAACAGTAATTTTTATGTTATTGGCATCTACTTTAACCCCTTCACTTCCGTTTCGGTCAAATTGACCTATGGCGCGTTAAAACACAACTTTGCGAAAATAAGATCTACGTATCTATTTTATGGTAGCATGAAGGTATATAAACTATATATCATTTTTTTGGAAATTTACGCTACTTTTGAAATATCTAAAAAGATTATGTCTTGATTGTCGGTATTTAATCGATTTTACGTTGTAAAGACAAACGTGACTTTGTGTAAATGGTCTAATTTTCCAAAGCAATTGCCGATTTTCCAGACGATTGACATTTTTTCTGATTAACTTTATAAAAAAAAAATATGGTACATTCTTAAAGCATATTTTCTCTGCTTTTAAAATATGTAAAAAAATGTTATTAATTTAAAGTATATTTAAAAATCAGAATTTTCTTGCACATACGATTTTATTTGTAATGCTTAAAGAAAGCTCAATTTTACGTTATTTTTGTGTTGAAATAGGGAAAACCAAATAAAGCTGGTAAAAGTAGCGAAATTTCCTTTCCAACAAGCCCTTACAGGCTTCTTACGCTCAGCATTTTCTTTATTACGATACTTTGAATCTGTGACCTTCGCATAGTTTTTATGGGAAAAAACTGTCAATGTATTACATGTAACGTCAAGGTCGATATTGTTGCTTCTTACTCCATGTACTCGAAACAATATAAGATTTTTTTTGTTTCGAATTCTTTTATAAGACTTTTTTTTTACTGAAATAAATGCATAATATAAAAAAAAACAGATTTCAAAAAACAAATATATATATAATATCGTTCAGCCTTTTATGTGAAGTGAAATGTTAATTTATTCATCCACATGTAACGATGTATATTTCATGTAGTGATATATAATGTTGATAAAAATGGTAGATTCCCTAAACTTCGATCGTTACTAAAAAAAATCAGATTTTTAATATTTGTTGTATCCTGTTATACTGTATACTTAATTTGCAAATTAATTAGATCTATATTGGTTCGAAATGTAACAATATCCAAAGACTCGCATTTATCAATAATAACGACTCATCACTGTATGAGTTGATACGAATTGAAATAACCACGTGTTTCCGCTATAGTAGCAGTAAACAACCTGACGGTGATTCGAAATCTGAACATCGATTTTCCTGATTATTTCAAGACGAATATCATCACATCACAATGAATCAAATAATATTAATACGGATATGCCTTTGGTATTAGCAGGTGAGAATATATATTTTTATATTAACTGAATAGTTTAAGTTTAAGACGCAATTGGTTCACGTTAAAGAGAAAACTAAATGCACAAATGTACTAGATCTTCATATTTTCAGTTTGCGTATTTCGTATTTTTTAGCCACTTTTTTGTTGCTTTTGAACTTTGATGCTTTTGACAATCACTCGTAAGTTCAAAGTAAAATCAAAGTTGCCATAATAATGGATAGTTGTTTTCAGTATGTGTGTACCAGTGTGTACATGTAATCTTGTACCACTTTCACATTGAATTTTTAGGATGCTGGCACAATATGCAACTATACTTTCATCTGTGAATACTTGTTAAGCAGTCCACCATGAACTACGAAGGCAAATTTTAAATATGTAAGGACACCAATAAACAGGTAAATTTTTTTTTGGTATTGAAAATTTTTGTTGTGTCATTCTCATGATATTGCATTCATACAAGTTTATAAACATTTGATTTATATTTTGAAAAATAAGTGTTTGAAACACATAATACTTATGATGCTTGATTATTGTAGCAAACTCATTAAAGCCATATATGGCGTATGTGCAATTTATTAGAGTAAAATTATAAGAACTTATTATTTGTATCATTACTTTATATAAAGATAAAAGTTTTCCGTAGATTACAAAATCTAAGTCAATTGCGTTATAGAGATATCACATTTTAAATTTGATTCTAGGAATTTTCTCCGTATCGGAAGAAAATACAAAATATTTAAATAACACATTACAGAGAAAATAAAATTGTATTTTTAGATGAGACGAGGTGTTCTCTGTGTTCAGAGTTATATGAAAAGCTTTAATTTGATTGTATTTACTATATTTCTTTACTTAATTTTGTATTTTTCAAAAATATTTTTTTTTGATCAGTTACGCCATATATGGCTTTAATTAAACACGTAATATCTATTTGAATGAATGCCGAGATATAGAACAAGCTGTTTTTATTGACTGCTATTTCCAATCTGCATAAAGTATGTGGTTAGAATTTCCATTTTCCCAATTTTTCAGACACTTTCCATTTATCATACATCGTATACATTCATTTGGTAGTCAAACTCACTGGATGGTTTATCAGCACTCCTATGCTCACAAACATCCTTGCCCCAGGAATTTTGCCCTGACGCAACATTGCAATCCTATGCAATCCTTATGCAATCCTATGAGAGCCATGAAGAGAAATAGAATTTTCAAAAATTTATAAAAGTAAACCGAGTTCTTGATTTATACAATCTGTTCTCTCGGATTGCCAATCTGTTATAACAAATTGCCAATCTGTTATAACAAATTGCCAATTCATTATCACAGATTATCAAATTCGTTCTCTCAAATTACACAATCCGTTACCTCAGATTATATTAATACGTTCTCTTGGTTTAAATGATTCGTTCCATCGGAATGTAATCCCTTCCCATGAGTTTATTAAAATTATTTGTCTGTACATATCGGATATGGTAATAAATGTTTAAAGAATAAAATATTGTAGGTTTTTACATCCTACCTTTTATTACAAGTTATGAATCAAGGGGGCGAATTAGTAATCTGTAAGATTGGATTGTGTAATCCGAGATCTCGAATTATAAATCGAGGGAACGATTTAGTAATCCGTTGAATTGGATTGTCTTATTGGAGATCTCTTTTTTTAAATTTTTTGAAAAGTTTATGTGTCCCTTCATGGCTTTCGTAGCAATCTAATTAAAATCTATTAAAATTAAGATCTTCCATCTCACATATTTTTTATATGTTGCGATAGCGTAAAAACTAAACAGAGGTCTGGCTTTAGTCAGATTGTCATATATGCTATTTGTTTTAGATCAGTAATTTTACCATGATGGTTTATTACAAGGTTGTTAAATTATCAGTCCTGATACATTTACTTAACAATTAAATCATTTAACTACTTGAATCAAATACTAAATTCAATCTTAATGTTAAAAGGAAAATCAAATAAATGTTACTAATTTTAGCATTCTTGAATTGACCACGGATTTTTTCCGTTATATCCCGATTATGACAACGAGCACACGGCGGGTGTGACCGGTCGACAGGGGATGCTCACTCCTCCATGGCACCTGATCCCACCTCTGATGTTTCGGAGGTCCGTGTTTGCTCTGCTCTTATTTTGTATATTTGTTTAATGGACGTTGAGATTGAATACTGTTCGTTATTTCCATATCCTTCTTCTTATTTATAACGTAAATTCATACACACAATGACATGAATCTGTTTCAAAATATTTAAATGTTTTTTCAGGATAGAAGCTGATCACTTGTATTTGACAGCAAATAATAATGTCTTGGACAAGACAAAGAATTTCCTTCAGTCTTACAGAGAAATGACAGTTGATAAAAGAATGATGGACACAAAGTAAAATGCTCTTCAACATTTCGTTGAGGATTCCAGTCTGATTTGAAATTCATCTTGCAATATTTCTGGATTTGTGTATTTGGATAATTTATAAACGTCACATTTTCAACTTATTGACTAAACAGTTTTGCATTAAATATTGCCAATTCTATCTATTATTATCAAACATGTCAAGTCTTTAGGCCAAAATAAAATTATGGCTTGTTTGGAATTGCCTCCCGCCTCATTGAAATGCTCCCTCCTTAAAAAAAATAAAAAAAAATCATTTCTACATAATCTACAATTTTGGTTTAGAAATGACTACGGTGCAATTCCAGCTTGTTATGTTCTAAAAGAAGCTATTAGCTACTATGTAGATAGAGGTTCTCCAGTTTTCTGTGCATTTTTAGATAAGGAAAAAGCCTTTAACGGAATTTGGCATAATGGTTTTTTATTTAAGCTGTATAATCTTGGAATAGATTCCAGATTCTGGCAAATTTTAAAGTACGGATATAATGACAGCAAATGTTTTGTATCATTTTCTGGTGTAAACTCCAATTTGTTTAAAAGCTCACAAGGTGTAGGACAAGGAAGAGTACTTAGTGCTTCTATGTTTTTTGTGTATATTAATGATTTATTACATGAGTTATGCAAAAATGGCAATGGCCTTTTCCTGGGTGATTTACACATTCCAGGTATTCTATTAGCAGATGATACTGCTTTAATGAGCAATTCACCAACATCATTACAGTGTTTACTCAACCTTGTAGAAAACTATGCATTTACCTGGAGACTCCATTATAATCCAAGTAAAAGTGTTTTGTTGTATTTAGAAAAACCAAAAAAATGTTCCATATCTTGTAGCGTTACGCTTTGTGGTAGTGAAATACCTCAGTATGAATGTACTGTGTATGCGGGTTGTCTTCTACAGGCAAATATGAAAAGTGACAAACTTACAGAACGAGTGTGTAAAACTGCAAGATCAAAATCCACTCTTTATTGGATTCTATTGGTGTTAATAACTCTGATATTTATCCCGTTGTATCTGCAAAAATATGGAAACAAGTCGTGCTACCGTCTATCTATAAGATCTATAAGTTTATCTCTGATATTTATGTATCTGAAAATCTGAAAAATCTGAAAAAAAAAATCATTTTTTGCAACCAAAAACATGTTACAAACTGCTAGCAAATACAAGCTCTTAGATATGTTTGAAAATAATTGTAGCATTATATACAGTAAAAAGGAATTTTCAAAAATGATTATTTAAACAATATGGGCAGCAGAGGAAAATCAACGGCGTGCTGCTCTGTCTGTAGATCCTGATATGTCTTTTTTCAGTAAAATACATACAAAGTTGAACCCAAATAAATTGTGGCAGATTGCTAGAGAAGATCCTTCAAAAAGATTATTAATCAATTTTTTTGACTCAGGTTTCATCGATGAAAATTGTTTGTAAATTTTGTCAATTTTGTAATAAGGTTACAAGAAACTATAATATGCACTTGATGTTAAGCTGCTTTACACTATTAGACGACAGAGAAAATATGCTTGAGGACATTTTAGATATACTTTAGTTAGATATGTAAATGAGTATGTCTTGTTTGAGGATCAAGATCCTGAATTACAGTTTTTATATTTCATGGGGTGTGTTCAAGGCACAAATTTTGAAAGCATATCTTTTGCAAAAAGGAAATGTATAATAATAATCGTTGCCTCAACAGTTTATAAAAACAAAAGTCTTTTTGCCATAGACTGTCGAAACCTGTAATGTTCTAGTATAAAATTGTACATATATAAATACGTTTTCTTTTTGTATTGTGTTGTTAAGGTCAGACGACACGTTCCTCAAATATATCTTTTGTAATTCTTGGTATTATATCAAAAATTATTTGTATTTGTCATTTTCTTCTTATTTCTACACTGTTTTCAGAATGTTTTTAAATATAAGTACACCAAAAATCATGAAAAAGGCCATTCATAATATTATCCATTAGGGTTAGATAAGAAATATGACCCTGTGATATCTTGTTCAATTGCCTGGTAAGGTACCCTAATTTTTTGTGAGGAAACTTGTTTTAGTACCTATACTTCAATGACAAATTCTTAGAAAAAATTATATATAGATTATATAAATTTGAGGAACGTGTCGTCTGACCTTAATTAGTTAATTACCTGTTCATACAAACTCTCCATTAATTTGGAGGAAATAAAGAATATCTTATCTTATCTTATTTACGTACAATTTAAGGCAGAATTATGTACTGATATGACCTTGACCCCCTTAAGAACAAGAGTGTTAAGGTCAATTTTTAACATAAAATTGTTTTTTCATCTTTATGGCCCTATCTTACATACAATATCATGAAATGTGAAATAACAAATATGTATATAACTAAACACTTTAAAATGTTGTTGTTTAGCAACCACTTAAAGGTCATGAAAAAGATATTTGAACTAAAATGATGCATGGATATTGCAGTTCTGCTCCCTTTTGAGATTATATTCAGAATTTTCCTTCTCAGCATCTATTGTGTAAAATTATGACAAGAATATTGAAAGAGTTGGAAAAAAAAATTGATGAAACTTTTGCACTACTTTGATATTTGACCTCCGAAAAAAAGTTCCAATGAGGTCAAACTTTAAGACAATTTATCTGCTGTTCGTCCCTTGTAATTCAATCACCTCGCATCTAACTTTTATATGTGCTGGGTGGCATAAATGTGTCTAGGTTGAGTAATAAATGAAAATTCTTGCCCGAAAATTTAAAAAAATTCTGGGTTGCTAAGCAACCGCTTTTAATTAGTGATATGCAGAATTAAATAAAAAGTTGTGTTTCATGTAGTACATTATCATGCTCTTTTGTGAGTATATCCAAAATATCCTATTTCACCATATATCATAGAAAATATTTAGCTTGAAGATTAAAAAGTATCAAAAAAATCCAAAAAAATTTGCACCTAATTGACCTTTGACCTCCATTTTTAATTAGATTGTTCTTTTTTGCTTCTTTGTATTTAATTAAAAGGGGTCTTTTACAGGGAGTGATGAAGGAAATTGCATTTTTACGTACACTTTTATTATTTCCCGAAAAAATATCAAAGTTCTAAAGGAAATGAGCATGCAAGTCCTTCATTACGGTTGATAAATGTATATGCAAAACTTTTAAAATCAGTTGTCACTAAAGTGAGAATTTTATCAACAAACATATGTGTAACTAGTAACATTTTTAGTTGCTTTTGAGCTTTATTTATTTTTTTAAAGTTTTTTTTTTGTTGAACATGAAAATTAAGAGTACTACAGGCCTTGCTGATAAATGATATCGACAGAATATCTTAAATGTGCAGATATGCAAATATTAACAGGGAACTTCTGCAAATACAGTGGGCCTATTTCAATATTTAGTAATTGGTTTTTCGATTGTTTTCGGCGGCTATGTAAAAGGTGCTTTGTATTGATCGTCAGCCCTAATTGTGCTTGGATTAATGTTAAAGTGTACAGTATTGAATAATTTTAGGTGATGTTACAATAAAATACGTTTAATTTATTCTATGTGGTAATTGAATCATTTCAAAACACGTGCAACATATGAAAGCGACGAACTTCAGCACTGAGAAAAAGAAATTCAAAACTATGGTACATTAACATTAATTTATGACTTTCATTGATGAATGCCGAATCTGGTCCCTTACTTGAGATAAAAATGCAGCGCACAACTAAAATTGTGATAATTTGTAGTAAAGGGCTTAAAAGAGTGCTTTTTTTGATAATCAAAACTAATTTTAATTCAGAGCCTACACGGAGACCGCAAGAGAGTGCATGCAGAAGTAGGACATTTTCCCGAATTTTCTCAATTCTGGTGGAATTTCGCCAAATATGAAATACTTTTCTATTTGGGAAACATCGAGCACGAGTTTGCCTTTCTGAATTTTTATACAGAAGATACTAGTGTATGAAATTCAAAAAAATTGCTAGAGAGACAAGATTTTGAAACAAAATGTCATGTAAAATCACTGGAAATTAACTGCATACATAATGAGAATATTCGGAAATGACCTCTGTATATCATTAGCATGTATGTTTTGCTTTATACATGTATATTACTTAGGATGTTCAATATACCCAATCGAATTTTTGTCCCCCGCTTTCGCGAAAGCGAGGGGACATTAAATCTCATTCGTCTGTCTGTCTGTCAGTCAGTCTGTCCGTCAGTCTGTCCGTCACAAAAACTTTAACCTTGTCCATAACTTTTGAGTGGATGGGGTTAAGGTTTTCATATTTCACATGTATTTTCCTTGTGCCAAGACCTTTCTTTGGGTATCACCAATTTGACCTTTTGACCTTGACCTTGGAGTTTGACCCACTTTAACACAAAAATTTCAAACTTTTACTTTGGCCATAACTTTTGAATAGTAGGTACCAGGACTTTCATATTTCACATATGTATTGTTTGTGGCAAAACCTTCCATTGGATAACAACAACCTTGACCTTTTGACCTTGACCTTGGAGATTTACGTACTTATGAAAAAACTTTAACCTTGACCATAACTTTTGAACGGTGAGGACTAAGGCTTTCTTACTTCACGTATGTAATTCCTGTGAGAAGACCTTTCATTTGACACCAATAACTTTTACCCTTTGACCTTTGAGTTTTAATTACTTTTTAAAAACTTTAACCTTGGTCACAACTTTTAAACAGTAGATAGTCGGACTTTTATATTTCACATATGTATTCCTTGTGGCAAGACATTTCATTGGATATCAACAACTTTTACCCTTTGACCTTGATATTGGAGTTTTAACTACTTTTAAAAAAAAACTTTAACTTTGGTCACAACTTTTGAACGGTAAATACCCCGGTACTAGGACTATTATATTTCAAATATGTATTCTTTGTGGCAAGTCCTTTTCTTGGATATCAACAACTTTGATCTTTTGACCTAGACCTTAAAGATTTTCGTACTTATGAAAAAACTTTAACCTTGACCATAAATTTTGAACAGTAAGGGCTTGGGCTTTCATACTTCACATATGTAATCATTTTGAGAAAACCTTTTATTGGATATCAACAATTTTGACCCTTTGATCTTGACCTTGGAGTTGACCTACTTTTAATTTTTTTTTACTTTGGCCATAATTTTTTAACGGTCAGGATTAGGGTTTTCATCCTTAAAAAAATCAAATTCAATGTTACTTTCTAAATACATGACATATGATAGGATGTTCATATTACACAATATGTTATAAAAGATAACACTTCACCCACGAAGACACCGAAAGCGGGGGACCACAATTCTTTGAATTTGCTTGTTAATTATAATTATTACGTTTATAAATAAGGCGCATATTACAAAAACATTCCATTTGTTAGATTTTCCCCTTTTCCAAAGCTTATTTAAAAGCAATTTTTTTAAAAAAAATTTTGGTCGTTATTGAAAATGCAGTAAAGGAAAAAAAAGAATAACCTGTATAAACGAACTGTATGAATTCAGAAAAAACCACAAAATTATCCCATGTTGATGTATACATGTACCTTGCCTATGTACATTGATTTTTTTTCAGTTTTTATAGATATTTGCCTGTGTATTTTTTGTTAAAAAGGAAGGTTGCGAAGGAGAAAAATTTTGGCTTCCAGTTCTTTTTCTTTCAAAGCGAATGTTTGAAACAAAAAAAAAATGTTTTTTTTTCTCGGGTGTTCTAATGCATGTATCTGCATGAACGCCGGACATAACAAAGACAGGAAGAAATTCCTTAATCTTGCTTCTAACCGAATTAAGGTTTAAACTTAATCACACGCATAGATAACGGGAATAGCCTTTGTTAATAATAGGCTTTGAAGTTATATACATGTAGATGATAGCACTTAAATTTTCACTCAACAAAAGACTGTTGATTGAAAAAGGTAAACTGAATGTTTGGATCTGTTTTGTGTAACTATTATACCTTATCGCAAAACACTAGTATAGGCTTTCATAAAAGAAGAAAAGATAGTTGACAGCACATTCCCTTTATGATTCGAAATTGTTCTTGGTAAGAATTCTACACTTAAAGCTTGCAGAAAAACGATGAAAAAGTAAATTGGCCAATTCGGCTGAAAAAGAAATTATTTTAGCATTTAAGTCACAGTCAAGGTCACAAGGTCATTGACCTTGTTTCATTTGAAAGACCTTTATTAGTGGAGTATTCATACCTAATATGAAGTCTCTATCTATCATGGTTCAAAAGTTATGGGGAAGGTTAAAGTTGATAACAGATAGACAAACAAACAAACAGATAGGATAAAAACAATATACGCCCTGGATATATCTATCCTGGCGTATAAAAAATAATTTAGCTTTTTCGTAAACCAGGTACATTTCTTAGTAAAATACCACACCAACTTTTTCTTTTAGAGATCTCTGAGTCAACCTTTTTAAACAATGATTTCAGCATTGAAAGGCCGACATTAGCTCTCAATTATTTAATATTTTTTGTTTTGTATTTTCCAAAGAAAATGAAAAAAAATTACATCCAAATTATATGCTTTGTTGTAAAAATTTTGCTGTAAATGAATGCATCACATGAATACCTAATAAAATATGTAAAGAAAAGCTTTAAATATATTTAAAAAATTAATTTAAAAATTATTTACAAAAATAAAACACATAACTTGTGAATATTTTTAAAACTTGTGGTTAAAATCTTAAATCCAGTCACAACTGGGGAGAACATGTTTATTAATCATATTTATGAAAGAAATTGAAACAAAATGGTTAAATTCTAGAGAAATTATTTTTTTTTAATTTTGGCCAATCCCGATCAAAATCAAACCGATCCCAACCATAATTGTACAATTATTGGAAATGAATAACATTTTCCCAAGAACACTAGTCTGATTAGGTGTAATAAGGGTTAAAACATTATTAAACTTGACAATAAAATAGATTTCTTCATTGTAACTACATGAAGAGGCAATAAATTAGCATTTTATTTATTTTGTGTTAATTTTGATCGGGATCAGTTTAATTTTGATCGGGTTAGGTGCAAATAATAAAAAAAAAACACAGATAGCATGTATTATGATAAAATTCATCTGAACATTAAAGTGGGTTTACCAGCTATAGTTAAACACTTGAAGGGAGCTCTTGGCATAAAGGCAGTGTCCCAAGCTCCACCTGTAACTCAAAAATCTCCTTCAAAGATTCAAACACAAAGGATTTCTCCTGCTGTACCCCATTTAGGACCATTTGGTCACCAGGCGACACCGCCTCCTTGGATCAGCCCACAATCGGTGCCTCCACCTCCATGGTTATTTCCATTCATTAACTGGCGTAATCCATGGGAAATAACGCCGCCTCCTCCACCCAAGTGTTATTAATCTTATACCATAGTCCATTTTCGTGTGTCTATATATTTTAAGTACATATGTATTATTTCATGTGCAGTGCTAGATAACATTGTGTATATATGTGTGATATTGTTGTTATAGATATTCATGCAATAATAATCTCCATCAGCTCTTTTTGAATACAAATCTGATTCTGTATCATGTGTAGAAAACTGTTACATGTAGGGTACAATGAACATTTTTTGAAATTAGGTATGTGGAATATTGAAGGCCTCACAAGTGAGAAGGCCTCTGACCCAGAATTTCAAAATATTGTTTTCAATTTTAGCATTATTAGTTTTGTAGAAACCTGGTTGGGTGATATTGATGTTAATCAAGATATTGTATTGAATAATTATCAACTGGTCCACTCTAGCAGTTGGAAAAAACGTAAAAAGCTAGGCGACACTCAGGTGGAATATGTATTTTTGCAAAGAGTTGTTTTATGAAAGGAATAATTCAACTGAAGAATACTCATCCATATATAGTATGGATTAAACTTGACCGTAACTATTTTAAACTAAATAGAGATATTTATTTAGCTGCAGTTTACATTTCACCGGAAAACTCTAGTGGAAATAATACCGATTTAGAATTAATATATTCACTTTTACTCAATGACATTGAGAAATATAGTAAATTAGGAAATATTATTATTCAAGGAGACTTCAATGCATACACTAACACTCAACCAGATTTTATTTTGTTTGATATTGATTCTCATCGAGTTAATGATGATGATTTAAATTATCGATACGATAATACATTGTCAAGAAATAATCTTGACCATAAACACACTAACAATAGTGGCAAACATCTTCTTAATATATGTAAAGAATCTGGATTAAGAATCCTAAATGGTAGAACCACTGGTAATCTTACTGGTAAACAAACCTGTTTCACATATAATGGGAGCAGTCTTGTTGACTATACACTTTCCTCCCAAGATTTACTTAAGAGCCAGTCCACGAGAAAACCATGCAGAACTGTCCAAATCGAAGGTTGTCATATCTTAATGAAATTTGGTGGGTAGTTAGACTTTTTAATATGTTATTAAAAAATGACCAAAAAAATTCCCATCATTCAACATTGCAGTCGTAGGCAGCGCCACCTCCTTTTTGCACATTTAAGTGCAAATGCACTTAAAAAAATTCCAGAAAAATGGTAAAATTCACATTTGATTTATTTTACTCAAAATTAAACTTGCATTTCCATTAAGGTATTTTGAATAACATAAGACTATGTTCTTTCAAAATTGACATTTATCATAATCAAATATGTAATATATCAAAGGGCAGACAACTCTTGAAAATTGGCACGATGCCAATTTTCAAGAATTGCCAAAAGTATTACAAATTTAATGCCCAAAATCTTCCAAGACCAATCTTTGAAATTAATTTTTTTGATTTTATTGAACAAATATAACTCTTAACATTATCTTTGCCAAATATTGAGCTTGGGAAATAATAAATAATTGAGATATGGGGATTTACAAATTGCCAATTTTCGAAAAAATTGCTCAAACTCAAATGGGTTACAAAGTCAAATATAGTACTTTAAATTATAAACAATTGTTGTTAGATATTGAAACATGTAAAAATTTTCTTTGAAATAATAATTAAGAGTGAAAAATATTAAAATTAAAAATTAAATAAAACTAAATTGTCAGAAAATACCCCTAATATGAGGATAAGCATTTTGCCAATTGTTTAGAAATGAAAAAAAAACATAATAAATTGTACTGGCTTACTTGCAACTTTTCAACAATCATATGAATATATATGTTCCTTACATTTTGTAAGTTAGTTTCTTTATAATCAATAAAAGGGAAATTACAAGTATTTAAATTCAAACGGACTCGGTATTATTCATATAAATTTTGAGACTTGAACATATAAAATTTGAGCCTTCAGTAAGTTGTTTGCTAGCTGCAGAACTGTAGCTCTCCGAAAAAATATATATTGATAGACTGGAGGGCTACAGTGCCACCTGTATATTTATTGCGCATAAAAAATGCGCTTGGTTCTAGATTAATTCTTCCAAATTCTTACCTCAATTGCAAAAACGGCTAAATTTCAATAAAGTCCTTACTCCTTTATCAATTAACGGCATGGTTTACATCACAGGTGTTGAGGACAGGAACCCCCCCCCCCCCCCAATTAAGACCCCCGGGACTGTTAGACATTTTTCATACAAATTATATATGGATGACACATCTGTGATATAATCTATCCTATCAATTCAGAAAATTTGCTTAAACTTACATTTTATAAAAATATCTTCCCTCTCTATATGATTTTTATATAGAGAATGTAGGGTAGATTTAATAGAACGTTTGTTTTAGGTAATTTTTCGATTTGCTGGTATAGATCTTATCACGAATATGGCAATGAGAGATATTTAATGAGAAAAAAATTGAAGCCTAGAGGTCTTTATCGAAGGGGGGGGGGGTCCTGTCCTCAAGAACCTGTGAAATTTGAGATGACAGTTTTAAGAACACGGAGAAATAAATCGAGAAACAGCGCATTTTTTTTGTGCGCAATAGATATACAGTTTTTTTTCCAATGGGTGACACTGTAGCTCTCCGGTCTATCAATATATGTTTTTTCGGAGAGCTGCAGTTCTGCAGCTAGTTGTTTGCTTTCTGCCAATTTTAAATTGGTACAATCTTAAAAAAATACTGAAAGGGGATATTATACAAAAAGCTCCATAAAGGAGTTTAAGTTTAAAAAATGAAAGATGCTGGAGTTTACTCTTATCCCACCTCCCGAATCAAACAATTGTCTTCTTTTTTCGCCTGGCAAATTCTTTTCAGGTAAGTTTAATTTTACCCCCTCCCCCCCACCCCGACCCCTTCAAAATCGTTTCTACGTCACTGCTATGACTGCAATTTTTGTGAATAAGAGATTTTATGAACATGAATAAATCAACTTTATTTAAATAATGGGGGATTGAATTTCTAAAATATATATTGTTTATAAATTTGTTTATGAAAGGTGATTTAATCTAAAATTAAAAAAAAAAAAAAACACGTTTTCCGTTCCTCGCTTTAGCAACACCCCTCTAGAACCCTTATCATTTTTCATTATTTTATCCATTTCAATATTAGTAAGTAAATTGTGGAGGGGTGGATGGAGTGGATGGAGTTAAACGATTGGGTACTAGATACACTCGTATATTTAATATCCTGACCTTGATCGACTGACACGCCCCCTCCCCCAACTGTTTTCAGTGGATACATATAACATTTAAAAAAACAATTTATCTCTGTCTGCAATGGTACATGTATTAATAATACCATTATGGTTATTCAGAAAAAGTATCAAATACTGTAGATCACTAAATTTTCGCGACACCTTATTTTCGCTTGATTGTCATTGACTCTTGATCAGCGAGACAAAATTTTCACGAATTCTGGTTACTGCTCTATATAATCTTAAGGAATACTATTATACGCGAGAATTTAATTTTCGCGAGGACACTGTCTCGCGTAATTACGCGAAAATAAAGTTTTTGCGAATAAAAAGTGATTTACAGTATTAATTTACACAGCCTTATACAATTTTATTAATAATGTTTTGAAAATAATTTTAGCAAAATTTGATAGCCCCCCTCCCCCCAATTTGAATAAATATGAATCCAGTTGTAACGTGAAGCAGTCACCCATCCAAGGGTTAAACAGGCGTTGCTTAACTTGCCTTAAATAGAGGAAGACTCACCGCATCACCAGAAAGGCTAGCTCACTGGCGGGGCAGTATACGTTCCCTATATACTAACTGTCCACTACACTTCCCCTCGCTCAGGGAAGCTTCGACCCGAAGCCTAGCATGAGTTCTCTCTGAGTATTTGGGCCTCTTCAGTTACGGCAACCAATGCCGTTCCTGGACACGAAGTCCGTACCTGGACCCAAAGTCCTAGTCTTAGAGCTTCCTGAAGCAGATCGGAACCGGACTTCAGATACGGCAACCCCTGTCGTCCACAGACACGAAGTCTGTATATTGACACTAAGTCCTAACTCTAAGACTTCCTGAAGCAGGACACCAGACACCCAGAGTCACTACGCTGCCACCAAGCGGTCACCCATCCAAGGGTTAAACAGGCTGGCCGTTGTTTAACTTGCCTGGAGGGAGACTCTACCGCATCATCAGAAAAGCTAGCTCACTGGCGAGGCAGTATAAGTTCCCTATATACTGTCCGCTACACAGTCTTTTATCATGTTTATAGCCAGTTTTAAATTTTTACCAATTTGTACTGCAAACTAGCAAAGTTTTGGCTGCAGTAACGACTCATATTTTCTTTGGTGGGGGAGGGGGGGGGGGGGTAGTACCCTCCCCCGAATAATTTTGCCAATATTTATCGTGGAGGGTCCTATATCGGTGGGGTACCTAAATTGGTGGCATATCCTTTTGAGCTGATGATTTTTAATGTGAGGTCTGACTTTATCAATATATAGAGCTACATATATAAAGTTTGTACTGCAAACTAGCAAAGTTTTGGCTGCAGTAACGACTCATATTTTTTTGGTGGGGGGAGGGGGGATAGTACCCTCCCCCGAATAATTTTGCCAATATTTATCGTGGAGGGTCCTATATCGGTGGGGTACCTAAATTGGTGGCATATCCTTTTGAGCTGATGATTTTTAATGTGAGGTCTGACTTTATCAATATATGAATGTTACGTAAGACAGTAGTTTAAAGTATGTAATGTAAAATTAAAAATATTCCTAGGAATGACGGTGTTTGGTTAACTCAAAAGCACACTAAATTTATGAAACCTAAACAATTTACATGTAGATTGAAAATACAAATTATTGTTGAATTTGTTTAAAGTATGCAATCAAATACCTGTTTGTATTCTTATATTTTCTCAAATGATGACAAAACAAGTTGCTAAGAAACTAAGAAAACTACGCGCGTTTATATTGAAAATATATGATTTTAGTTAGTCATTCTTCCATGATTTTTCGCTCCCTCGCTTATTTCATTATTACATGTTTCATATGTGTTTTTCTTTTCATTTTCATATTCTGATTATGTATATCATATACTTGTCCTCTGACCTGAATTTATATGTTGTAAATATTCTTCATTGTCCTCACGTACCTGAAATGGTTTGAGTGAATAAAATGATCTTGAACTTGAACGGGGTGAGGTGCCTTAAACAAAATATCAAATGTATATTTTGATTAAAAATATGTTTTTATTTGATTTAATTCCTATATTCAATTGTACTTGTTAGGAAAAAAAATTGGATCTGTTAATTACCATGAAATACATGTAGATTCCCCGAGGACAGAACCCTATAAAATAGAAAACATACCTACTACATGTATATGCCCCAAATAAAAAAAAACATCTGATGAACTTTTATTTTTTTTTCTTTCTATGGAATTCTTGGTATTTTTTTATTGTTGATAATGTAGGTTGTTCCCCCTCCCCCACACTGAAATTGCTTCCTATGGGCCTGTTACATGTATTTGTTTATTCAAGCTAAATTGTTATTTTTTACATTCAAATATCTTAAAATAAGTTTTCCCTCTTTCATAGTGCAATAATGCTCCACAACAATTCCCTATGTGAAGAAAAAATGATCATACATGACTTTCTTCTTTCCATATTGACATACCTGTCACTTTTTACCCAATAATACAAAAGAGTTCCAACAAGGGGAGATAACAATTTAACTCCAGCAAATTGGTAACAAGGGGGTAAAATAAGCAAAAGAAAGTTATATGAAGTATCCAAATCAGTTATTCCTCTTTTAAAAAATATATTAGATTAAGAATCTTCTCTTTTTCTTTAAATATCATAGAAATAATCCAAAAATATGGTAAAAGACTGTTATTTAAAATATGTGAAATCGTAGCAAAATATGGTATTTCAAAGTTAATTTACAGCATGTATATATTATTTCCCAAGCTCAATATTTTAATACAGAGTAGACCTTAGATCATTCTTAAAGTAACAATTTATTTGATCTAATTTCAACCTTGGTCTTGAGAGAAACGAGCATCTAAAAATGGCTAAAAAATCATACTCATTTATTTAGGATCTATAAATAGATGTGAAAAAAATAAAATATTCATTTGAATTAAGTTTTTCCTCATTAATTGTGTTAATTGGACCATGACTTTGAAAATAAAAAAAATTGAAAATAAACTGATGACTAAAGGTAACTTTTTGACTTGATCAATTTGGATACATTTTCCATTAAATTTTGTGTGATTTTCGACAAATATGCAAATGAGCTGTTACTAAAAATAGATGCAGGGTTCGACATTTTTTTTGTAGATATTCTGACTTCTACCTTTATGTAGAAAATTTTAAGCCATTAAAAATTCCCAAGTTGCAACCTTCCATTTGGACGATTTTTTGAATTTTGCATGGTTTTCTCGCGGACTGGCTCTTAAGTCTGTTGGATATTTTGAAATCCTTGAATTTAATTTATTTTCAAACCACTGTCAAATCAGCTGTTCATTGTTTGTAAATGATTTTTCTGAACAAGAAATTAACAATACATGTAAATTAGAACCTCTACCAGGAAAATTTATTTGGACAAAAGAATCTGTTGAATTGTATTCAAAAAATATCAAAAGTCCAACATTCAGAGCAAGATTTTCTGACTTTATTGATACTGATTATGAAAATAGTGACACAATTGTGAACACATTCAACACTATATTGCAAGATTGTGCAAAACTTTCAACAAAATATGTGGCAAAAATACCAAAATTCAAATTCCATAGAAAAAAGAAACCATGGTTTACCGAGTCATGCACTGATCTTCGAAACACAGTAAGACAATATGAAAAGTTAGTAAATCAATATCCTTTCAATGGTCAATACAGAAAACTCTTTTACACATACAGGTCTAAATACAGAAGGCTATCTAAACATGAAGAAAAATTATACAAACAAAAAATTTGTCATGAAATTAACAACAATTTTGATACAAATCCCAAAACATTTTGGAAAATGTTGCACAAACTAGATAAAATGCAGAATATGCATAACAACTCTCCTGATCTTCCCTGTGAAATATTTTACCAGTATTTTAAAACACTGAATACTGCAAATAGCAATCAGAATGATTTCCACAAATTCATTACGGAACAGTTTAATGTTTTAAAACAGAAACAAGGGAATGATATTAGTCCCCCTATTACAACTCATGAAATAATGAATGCCATAAAAATCCAAAGCAAGGTAAAAGTTCATCCATGGATCTTATTTCAAATGAAATGCTAAAAAATGGAGGCAGTGTACTACTGAAGCCACTACAAAAACTGTTCAACTTTATTTTAAACTCGGAACAATTTTCCTAATTTATGGAATGAAAGTATCCTGGTGCTCTTACATAAATCTGGTAACAAACTTGATCCCTGTAATTATAGAGGTATATCTATTACATCAAACTTGGGAAAACTTTTCAATAGGATTATTCATTTCAGACTACTAGATTTTATTAAGGACACATCACTTATTAGTGAAAATCAAATTGGTTTTAAAGAGAAAAGCAGAACATCAGATCATATTTTTACAACCGATTATTATAAAAACAGAAAGCATAAGGTTTATGCAGCTTTCATTGATCTCCGTAAAGCCTTTGACACTATATGGAGGGTTGGACTTTATTATAAACTTCTGAAATCCAATATACACACCAATATATTCAATATTATATTTTCCATGTATGAAAATACAAAAACCAAAATTAAGTTTACTAATGGTCTCAGTAAAACATTCACATCTGAATGTGGTGTTAAACAAGGCGATATTTTAAGCCAATCTCTTTTTAACATTTTTATAAATGGTATTGTTGATGAACTTATAACCGGCAATTGTGATCCTGTTAAAATTGGTGAAATCTCTGTAAATTGCTTATTATACGCTGATGATATTGTTTTATTATCTGAAAGTAAAACTGGGTTACAAAATTGTTTGAACGTCCTTGAATCATATTGTTCCAACTGGAAACTACAGGTTAATGTGGAGAAGTCTAAAGTTCTTATTTTTAACTCAAATGGTAAATTCTGCATTAATGAGTTTACATATAATGGAAATGTCCTTCAAACAGTTTCAAAATTTTGTTATCTTGGATTAACTTTGAAATGCAATGGAAATATGAACTTAGCTATGTCAGTACTTATGGAAAAGGCCAGAAAAGCATATTTTAAGATTAAGAAAACCATTGGTTTGGATAATCCTTGTAAACTTTTGGAAAAACTTTTTGACTCAATTATAACACAAGTTCTTCTTTATTGCTCTGAGATCTGGGGTATTAATAATAACGTTGATGAAAATTCTATAATTGAAAAATTTCACATGAAGTTTATTAAGGAAATTTTAGGAGTACATTGTAAAACTACTAATGCTCCTTGCAGAGCAGATTTAGGTAGACAACCCCTGTGGACAAGAATACAATTTTCAAGTATAAAATTTTGGAACCATCTTATTACTTCAAAGAATACTTTAGCATTTAAAATCTATAAACAACAGTCAAAACAAACTCATGGACTAAAAATATTTTTTTTTTCAATTTTCAACAAGTTGGGATTTTCATTCATTACTAAACAAGAAAATTCAATAAAACCACTTTTGAGAAGCATAAAACAAAGAATATCAGATCAGTGCATACAAGAGGAATATGCAAAGATTCATAATTTATCGAAACTAAAATTTTATCAAGTTGCTTTTAATAATTTCAAACGATGCGGATACACTGATATATTAAAAAAGAAAACAGACAGATCAATTATTAGCAGATTGAGACTTAGTGCTCATAACCTTGCGATAGAAAAAGGAAGACATTTTTCTATACCTACAGATAAAAGAATTTGTAATATATGTAACACAGGGGAAGTTGAAGATGAATTTCATTTTCTTTTCATCTGCCATAAATACAATAATCATAGGTTAACTTTTGAAAGGAATTTGATGAATTTCTTCCATGATAAAATATTAAATATGTCTAATACTCAAAAAGTTAAACTTTGCTTTAATAGCCATTATCCAGAAGTACTGAAAATAACAAACTCATTTATTAAAAAATGTATTACATCCTGCTTAACATAATTATTTTACAAATGATGTACAATTTAGCTATGATTATATATAGCCTTACATTCTATACCAGATTATTGTTTAAATATAATGAACAATTGATGATGTGCCTTTGCCAATTATTGTAATTGTGTTTGTGCCAATAAATATTTGTATTTGTATTTGTATTTGTAAACTATAGAAAATCCATTCCAATAACAATACAGTCTAACCAGAAATATTTGGGTTGAAAAATGTGTGTTGCCCAGTCAAATATATTAATTTTTGTCTAAACTTAACTTTTGAAAAATATCTTTACAGCCACTCATGAAGAACGATTCACAGAGATCCCAAAGTTCTGATGACGTCAACAGTAGTTTATGGAAAGGGATGAGGAATATTGCGTCACAGGACGCAGAAGAAGTGGACGCTTCTGCGTCTGTTGACGTCACGGAAGGCGTCGATTGTAAACTATGACGCATACAAATAGGATTAAGTTATGATTTTCAGTCTTTAACATTAACTTTAAAAGTGATTCAAGCGAAAGACTTAGTGGCAAAGGATTTTACGGGAACAAGTTACCCTTACGTGAAAATTTTACTTTTACCTGATAAAAGACACAAGTTAGTGACAAAAGAGAGGAAGAAAAACCTTAACCCTCGCTGGAATGAGAGTTTTCTGTTCGAAGGTTTGTATCATATGCATATCTGTACACATACCATTGCCGTCGGAAGCAAATTGAAAGTGGGGGGGATTAAGTGTAAGACAATTTTTTTTACCTCCAAAAAAAAACTGACAAGCAAAAAAGGAAAAGAAAAAGTCTATTTCCAAAACACAAAAATCCTATTTCTTGAAGGGGGGGGGGGGGGCGAGGCAGGGTTTGAAGTCCAGTACCCAAACTTTTCTTCCAAACACCAACACTTTTAGCAATTTCAACCTATACTAAAAGGTATCGATGGAAAGTGGGGGGCTATGTTTACGAAGATATGTTCAATGTCTATTCTAAGTATATATTGGGGGAAAAAATGAGGGGGGGGGGTGGAGGGGGCTAAACCCCCCCGGTTCCGACGCCTATGCATACATAAGACATTGACAACCTGGAATACCTGAAAACCAGAGATTTTATCTGATTGTTTTTATAACTACCAAAGTTTTACACTTTTTTATATATAAATCGAAATAGCTTTGATTCTTTACTTTCAAACTAAAATTATTGTTACTTTACAGTATTGAGTGAAAAAAAACGTCTTGAGGTCAGCAAGAAACAGTAGTTATATGTTCAGATTATTAGATAAATTTCCTTTGCAGTATAATTGATTGATGAATCATAAATTTTGCATTATCATGATTATCTGGCTTACATGTAATTATTCCTACATTTTTTTTATTTTATGATTTTCTTTGTAGGTTGGCCTCATAACAAATTGTTAGAGAAGACAATCTATCTACAAGTTATAGACTATGACCGGTTTAGTCGTGATGATCCTATCGGTGAAACTTACATTCCTCTTAATGAAGTAGATCTCTCACAGTCTCCCATCATGTGGCGGTACCTTCAGCCGTGCAAGGACAGCAGGGTAAAAAAAAACTCACCAATTTAGAAGTTGAATTAAAACAGGATGTGTAAGTGAAACACTGATGCCCCTGTATGGCAACAAAACAAAGATTAAACTTTTCTTATATGCAAATTTAATTAGCTGGTACTAAAAGTAGGGTATTCTCACTGTAAAACAATTGTGAAATTTGAAAGTAGGTCAATGTTGAAGGTTTTACAATATTAAGTACCTGGTACAAAAATCGTCAAGGTCAAAAGGTTCAGGTAATATGTATCCAATGAAAGGTCTTGCCACAAAGAGTACTTATGTAGAGATGGAAGCCCTAGCCCTATCTGTTCAAAATGTATGGCCAAGTCAATTTTGTTAAAAAGTAGGTCAAGGTCAAAGGGTCAAAGGATTAAATATGTGAAGTAAAAACCACTAGCCTTTTAACCTTGACCAATGAGTTTGACCTACTTCAAAAAAGCCAACCTTAGAGATAGTGCTTTCATACTATAAACATTCAATCCTTGTGACAAGACCTTTCATTTGATAACAAAACCTTAGATCTTTTTTCCTTGACCTTGGAGTTTGACCTACTTTAAAAAAGTAACCTTGGTTATAGCTTCTGAACGGTTAGGAGTAGGACTTCCATACTCTTAATAAGTATTCTATGTGGCAAGACCTTTCATTAGATACAAATTACCTTGACCATTTGATCTTGACCTTGCAGATTTTTGTACTTATTTAAATAACTTGAACATTGGCTGACTTTCAAATTTCAATTTTTTTTTCCTGTGAGAATACCCTACTTTTTGTACCAATTAGTGAAATTTGCAATTAGGGAAAGTTTAATATTTGCTATGTTGCCATATGGGGGCATCAGTGTTTCACAAACACATCTTGTGTTTAAATGCTAAAAGCAGCGTATTTTGCTTCTTTTTCTTAGTTTCCAAATTTCCTCTATGCTTTTAATAAGTCAATTAAATTTATCTAAATTAAATGAATATTATGCTTGTAACATCGTTTAACTTCTCATATTAGAATAGTTAAATTACATGTACATGTACACGGTTAATGTATGTGATCATACTTTGCTGTTGTATACAGTCGAGTGTACTTAAGAAACATAATTTTTAACTTCTTTTGCAGGGAAAACTGGGAGAAATTCTACTGTCATTAAGTTACCAGCCAGCTGTAGGCAGATTGAATATTATAGTAATGAAATGTAAAGATCTCAAGGCCAAAGACATAACGGGGGCATCAGGTGAGATTACCTTTAGAAAGGTGTGTAGCATCAGGTGAGATTACCTTTAGAAAGATGTGTAGCATCAGGTGAGATTACCTTTAGAAAGATATGTAGCATCAGGTGAGATTACCTTTAGAAAGGTGTGTAGGTGTCATCAGGTGAGATTACCTTTAGAAAGGTGTGTAGCATCAGGTGAGATTACCTTTTGAAAGGTGTGTAGGTGTCATCAGGTGAGATTTCCTTTAAAAAGGTGTGTAGCATCAGGTGAGATTACCTTTAGACAGGTGAGTAGGTGTCATCAGGTGAGATTACCTTTAGAAAGGTGTGTAGAAGTCATCAGGTGAGATTACCTTTTGAAAGGTGTGTAGCATCAGGTGAGATTACCTTTAGAAAGGTGTGTAGCATCAGGTGAGATTACCTTTAGAAAGGTGTGTAAGTGTCATCAGGTGATATTACCTTTAGAAAGGTGTGTAGCATCAGGTGAGATTACATTTAAACAGGTGTGTAGGTGTCATCAGGTGAGATTACCTTTAGAAAGGTGTGTAGCATCAGGTGAGATTACCTTTAGAAAGGTGTGTAGCATCAGGTGAGGTTACCTTTAGAAAGGTGTATAGATATTAAAACATTAATTTAGTATTTTTATGATAAACCTAAGTTAACCTAATTATGATATAGAAGTGCAGTTCTTAGAACACCAAAGCATTTCTTACATTATGTAGTTATGATAAATAGCTGAGCAGATGTTTAACATTAATGTTGCATTCTTAGAAAGATATATATACATGTTATTTTTCACAGGTACTTGTGGACAGGACCCCCCTCCCCCCCCCCCCCCCCGACATTCAACTCCAGGGCTTATTGAACTTTTTTTAAAAAAATATTTATATCACTCATTCATCATGTGTACAATATGAAAAAATCGTCAAAACTCCAAAACAATCGCTCCACAAAAAAAAATACCCCACTATACATTATAAGGGAGAAACGTATGCCACTCCGGTTTCGAATTTCCCTAAGTAAAAGCAACGGAAGTGCATAGAGAATATATGATAAAACCCGAGAGAGATTATTACGTCATACAAACTCTCTCGGACGTTATCCCAATTAGAAAAACATTCTCTATGCACTTCCGTTGCGATTACCTAGGGAAGTTTCAGCGTTCTGACAGGAAAGCTGTTTAAGGAGATAATCAGATGCAGAGTTAATCCCATAGCATGCACTAAGACAGAAATATATGCAGAGACAATGTGAATCGACATTTTAGGTTGAAATGAAATAAATATATGTTTTTGAACCCAAAGACCAGTATATTTTTTGTAGAGCGATTGTTTTGGGATTTTGACAATTTTCTCATATTGTACACATGATGAATAAGTGTAATAAATATAATTCTAAAAGAATATCCAATAATCCCAAGGGGTTCAATATTTAGGGGGGGGGGGTGTCCTGTCCACAAGTACCTGTGTTATTTTTATGATAGATAGTTTTGTATATCGTATGTTTTAATCTTAATGAACACATGTACATGTAGTTATGACAAATATTTGGTTCTGAATTGCGGTGTTTTATTACTTAAGAGACTCCCGAAAACATTCAACTTCAGGTATTTCGAGAAAGATTGGGAGTAGGAAATTTTAAGGGACCCCTCTCTTTTGAACTGCTTTTTTTTAAAAATAGGAGTAGGTGATGATTTATTTTCGTAGGCTCATATTATATAGCATATTATTTCCACGCAGATGAAAACAGTACCGATTCTGAATTATTTGATTACAAGATTAGATTAAAAATATAGATATTATTCAATTATTTTGACCATTTATGTAATATGTTCGTTGAACTCACTAACTTACTTTACATATTTCTCTTGTATGTTATAAATTAATTATTATAAGCATCATTTGCAATAAAAATAGGCTCAAATATTTATACCAACCTAGACATCCATCTTTTGTATCATCTGTCTTTAATGTTTGCTTGTGCATGGTATTTTAAATTGCTTTATTTTACTAGAGAAAATTTTATCTAAAAGGATTAGCCGTCCCAAAAGTCTTTGCTTATAATGTTGTATTGCCATACGTTTTTACAAACAATTGTTATCAATTTACATTTATAACCTATACAAGATACCCTTTGCAAGATTGATTTTATAAGTGTAATGAAAAAAAATATATGAAGTTACAGCAAGTATTAAGAATTGGAAAATGTGTTTTTTTAATTCTTAGAATCAGCCATTCAAATTTTAAAATTAATGTTGCTGAGGTCTCAATTTTTGATTATTTAAGAATTTTCTTTATGGAACTTCTAATGTAAGATGTTTTCAAGATATCCACAATTCAAACAGAGCCAAGAAATAACAAATATTTCGTCAAGTATCAGAATAATGTATGTTAACCATTTTTTACGGTAATGTTCACTGCTAAAAAAGTACAATCTTTAAGGCTAATATTAACATAAGTATATTTAATTTATATCCAATGAAAATGGGTAAAAAATACCTTATTACTTTGTTCATATTGCATTGTGTAGCTCAGATGTTTTGTTCAGATATATTGGATCAATTAATCACAATATCCATTTACAAAACAACATCATAGTTTCTTTGTAAAAATTAAGGACATTTCTTCGTAAAAATTAAGTTCATTTACATCATGTTCATGCTGTTACACGCCATATTTATTACTCAGTTGCTCAATAGTTGAAAGGAATGCATCGTAAACCCTTAGTTCAAATTCATTACACATTTTTCATTTTTTTTAATTTTACATATTTCAAGGTTCCTCAATCCTTACTTTGTTCTAATAAAGTTGTTTAACGGTTCTTGATTTTCAGGAATGGGAAGTTAAGGACAAATGATACAAACAAATTTTTGTCAAAAAATTTGAAAATAACAACTTGAGTCATGTTTTAATGAGTAAATCAATAAGTTAAACCGCATGGAATTTTTATTCCTAATCTAACACAAATCGGATTTGAAGAGAAAAAAATATTTGTATAGATTTATAAGGATGGTTTCATGGATAGAAGGTTTAAAGGTTCTTTATATTCTAGAAATTTATCATTTGCATCATTTTTAATGAAATTAGGCCAAAAAATATATACCTATCCAGACATCCATTTTTTGTTTGTATCATCTGTACTTAATGTTAAAAAAAACAAAACAATTATTCATTCAATTGAGAATTATCTTTCTTAAAAGGGTATCAATGAAACTTAAAACATCTTTATGATCTTCATTATGCGAAACTAGCACTATAACTTCAATACAATAAAACATTTTCAAAATTTTTTTTGTCTTAATTCTTTCAGTTCTAACTATCATTATGCCTTGGTACATGTAATAAAGATTCTATGAAAATTTTGTTCAGTGGTGTAAGAGGAGTTGCGGATAAGAGATGGGTATACCTAAAGCGTAACAAACAGATGGACGGAAATCCCGATTAATAAAAACCCTCCCGATTTTCAAGTAGGGGGTATAAAAAAAGGACTAATGTAGGCAGGCAAGCATTATGGGCCATGAATTTTTTTGCTATTCAATGTCTCTGAATGTCTTTCTCAAGACTGTAACAGTTGCAACTCAAAAAATCTGAAACGTTTGTCTGTATTTGAATAAATAATTTTTTCACTCCATTAACCGCCCGATCAAAGATTTTATTTTACACCATGTTCAACTCCCACGAGTGCTTTCAGTACTTTGATTATATAGCTTATAAATAGTCTCTAATAAAATACTGGCAAAAAATTAGTATAGAGTTATGGAATGGGTAACTGAAATTTGCGTGACATGAAATCAATTTTTTTTTATTTATCTGTTAAAAATATCTCAGTGATATGAAACACTTCCTACGACATTGCCGATTTTCTTCAAGAATATTACATGTATAAGCAAACATATATCTCGGGTGCAGTTTGATGTTTATGTATAGTTTTTACATAAAAAGTACAAAACTGAAGTTACACTTAGCTATAAGCCTATAACTATAGATAGTTTTACTTTTATAAAAACGCAACAAATATGTGGGCTCCTTGCTCATTACCAGAGGATGTTAACCGCCACCCCCTCTCCCCAACTCCCTCTAGATCCACCACTACATTTCCTCTCTTTCAGTCCTTTTGTTTTTGCATAGAGATGCGGCGGGAAAATGCTTAGCACATTGTAAAGCGTTTATCTTAGTCTCCAAAATCTCTTACGATTCTGTGCTTTTAAGAAAACAATATTCCATCACATTTTTGAAAATTTTCCATAGGAAACGTATAAATATGCACGTCGTTCTAAAATAAATACAACAAATCATGTTTAAAAAGAAAAAGTACAATTGTTGATATACAATGTAAAGGCTTTGATTTAGACTATGCTTAACACACGCGCCAATAAATTTTCTCTGCACTTCTCACATGTCACCGTTTGACAATCAGGATTGGATGACACATTTACAGAAACGCACGACGACTTCGAACTTTCACATTAGTCCATGAGCCAGGCCATGAATATTTCGGTATTGGTACAATCTCGGGTGGATAATTAACATAGTTAATTTTTGAACGACATAGATCTCTACCTTCAGAAAATGTATGATAGCATTCAATATCAACTGTTTATATACACCAACCCAACTTGTTTGTGTTCTCAACTGTTTCTCTGAAAGAAGAAGGTAAGTTTTTCAATACGCATTTTCTATCTTAATTCGGATGATATTTTCTTGAAAATTTTTTTTGAATGCAGACCATGCTATTACCCTGTTCAGTTATTATTCAATATTGGCTGTGTCATGAGCTGTCTAAATTATATAGGAATAAAATTCTACCCTTGATCATAAACGTGGAAGATGCAATTTTGAAATTTTGAACAAATTACTACTGTGACAATTTTCACAACAAAGCATATTGCATGGTCATTTAGTTAAAGAATTTTTATCACGTACTAGCATTTCAAAATATTTTGTCAGTAACAAATAAATATAACTTGATTTTATAGTAAATCTTTATCCCTTTCCTAAAATGAAAATTGAAAGAAAATTCTCCCTTGATTTACCCTGTGCGTACATTCTTTATTTAATAAAGATATTGTGAATATGTCAGATCTCAAGTAGAGTCTTTACGTAAAATGTTTTATTTAATTATTCTCCAGCTAAACCATTGTGATAATGGACACTTTTATGGTCATCTAAGTTAAACGTGTAATATATATATAATTTTGACATCAAAATTAAGCAATGTATGTGCACAATCATATATGTTCTTTGTGGGCAGTGGGCTGTGTCTCACGACCTGCAATGGCCTAACGACCCTTCCCTCCACTAGTCCGGGTAGAGAGAACCCTTGTCCTCTTAAGGGAGATCCCTCTAGGAGAGCACGCTCTACACAAAGCGCTGACGGGTCTCAAACCCTGTTGATTGAGGGCTTGCCTACCCAAAACGAATGTAAAGACTGTGTTCCGGCGGACTCTGCAGAGGAAACCGTCATGGTTCAACGGAGAAGAAGGCAGACACAGCAAGCACCGTGGAATGCTTCAAGAAAGAGAAGGCACATATAGCACGTCTTAGTCTTCGTTGTATCTGTCTTCATCTCCAGACGTCCTAACATCTGTCTTGCCACTGGATCTAGATGGTTGCGGGCGATAGAATGAGGTCGGCGACGCGCAACCTTTCTTCATTTTATTCAAACTCATCGCGCAAGACAATGAACATCTTCCATCCATTCTATCATCCAACCCAAAGCCCTGTGGGGACAGGCGAGCAACGAAGGTGACAGGTGCGGGTTCACTGGAAGTTGGTAGTCACGGACCTGCACACAGGCGGCACAGACTATATGGTCGCTCTTCACTGACCAGAGCAGCGGTGGAGTTCGGCAGCCCCCTGTGTTATAATTACTGAGCAGTCCTCTTTCGGAACGCACTGCTCACCTCTATGGCAAGAGGAGCAGATTATAAAAGGTATTCCAAACTTTCCCTAGCCAGTTTTCCGCGGCTGATATGGACCCTACACATGCGAAATAATAAAGAGAACAATGAAACGCACTGCTCACCTACATGGCAAGAGGAGCAGTTTATAAAAGGTATTCCAAACTTTCCCTAGCCAGTTTTCCGCGGCTGATGTGGACCCTACACAGGCGAAATAATAAAGAGAGCAATGAAAAACAAGGATTCGGACTACGTCATTGTCAGGATGAGAGACAGACATACAGTTCGTTTGTTCAAAAAGGCTATGTGCGGCACGGAGTTCTGGAAAGATCACCGTCTCACAGTCTTTAAACTTCACCACTAAACTTCCGGATCAAAACTCAGGATATGTCCTCAGGAGACTGAGGCTTCAAAACGTCTCAACGTTGGTAAGCTCAAGTTAACTTTACCTCTCTCCGTACTTTGATGACACCCTGGAAGAATGCCTGAACTCCACCGTTCTGCATGGGGCACAGTTCGTAATACTATGGATAATAAAGTCTGTGAGTGTATTTGGCCCTCCTCCAAAAATAACACAAAGATCATGCAGCTTCTTGAGGAAGAGCATCGCGCTTCCAAGGTTCAAATAGATGATCCCACCTCTATAACCATGAAAGACGCTCTCAGGAACGCTGGCAGCATAGCACAGTAACTACTTCGGGCTATGCAGGACTCCTGGCCCAAAGCTGACGAGATCCAACTTACGCCGAATCTCATGACAGGCCTAGGAAAAACTTCAACTGTGAACCTGGAGAAGTCTATGGGCCAACTCCAACAGGCTCGTCCCTTCTCCTCAGTGATGACGAGTTAACACTCATCAGAGAGAAGGAAAAGATACTGGACAGATGAGCGGAACATTTCATTGGTGTTCTGAACAGTCCTTCTACCATCAACGATGAAGCCATCAACCGTCTTCCCAGAATAACATCAACTAGTCACTGGATGCCGTTCCCACATTGGATGAGATCCAGAAAGCAATTAGTATGTTGTCAACTGGCAAAGCACCTGGCCGATATCCCGATACTCCATCCCAGCTGAGATTTACAAAGAAGGGGGCATGGCTCTAATCGGAAAACTCCATCATCTGCTTGTACGAGGGTCGGCCTGATCAGTCGCCTCAGCACCCACCGTCCAGGTCACCCCCTTTCGCCAACAAAAATGAGACAGTGGTCATCGTCGTCACCGACGGACGAATAACTAAACTAGTATATGTGCGTTGGTACTTATCTTTTGTTATACAAATTTTTGAGGTACATATAATTGTTGAATAAAAGGGGAAAAATATGCAATTTTTGTTAGAATGACGGCTAGTAACTCATTTAATGCTCTTACAATATGTTCATCATATCTCGGAGTAATTCTTGTAAAACTTTCTATCACGGTTGGCAAATGTGTGAAAAACACTTTGCAGATTGCAAATATAATTAGCTCAAACTGCCTAATTTGAGCAAATAAAGGGCAAAAACTGTGTCTCCTGCAATAAAGCCACAAGAGATTTGATGCTATCATACATTTTCTCACTAGTTAGGGGTATACCTTACCAAATATCACTATCAAGTTTATTCACCCAAAATGGTACCGACCACCCCCAGTGGCTCATGGACTACATTAAATAACCGACCGCATCCTGGCGGTCGGTAATAAGCAAATCATATCGGAATAATGCTATATTGAACGCTAACAGGATATACGTTAATACAGTACCCGCATCGTTATTCTTTACAATTCTATCGTGTTCTATCGTGCGTGTATCCTATCGTATCGTGCGTGTATCCTATCCTATCGTGCGTGTATCCTATCGTATCGTGTTTTCCGTTTATCAGGTTTTGCGTTTTCTATCGTGTTTTCCGTTTATCGTGTTTTGCGTTTATCGTGTAGATCGTTTATCAGGTTCTATCGTGTATCGTGTTTTGCGTTTATCGTATATATTCGGAAACCCTCGCTTTTTATCTTTACTATGTAAAGAAACTACTGAGCTATTCCGAGTTTCTTTTTCGTTTTGTTAATAGAAATAAGATTAATTCAACCGAAAAAGAGAAAATAAAGATTTAACCCTTTCTTTTACATCAATATAAGAAATATTTAAGCGTAGAAGGAAAAAATAATTAATCGCGTATTTCATGAATGAATAAATTGATTTATTAATAAATAATTAATTAAAAATAATAATAATTATATCATGGTAAAGCAGAGAGTAATTATCAAAATTCAAACAGGTACTCTATTTGTCGGAAATGAAATTATAAATAGATCGATCAACTGGTCTATTTCTTAAAAAAATAATTAATCGAATTGTATGATTTATTTTGTCAAATTTAAATACTATTAATATGATTTTCTCAAATGAATCGGAGTTACCGGGAAAATTTTTTGGTAAGCTACATGTACGATGTTCGCGTAGACAAACAAATAGCAAATAAATAAATGATAAGCAGGATATTGAAATGTGTCTTTTTTTTCATGCAGTATTCTGTTTTTCCTTGTTTATCGTCTGATAACGTTAGAAATATGTTTACGCGTCTGACCTGCATGTATGCACAATTATTTAAAGTCATGATGTTACAAATATAATTTAACATAAGAAAATGATCCAGATGATTTTAAAACGATTTTGGCCGTTTTCGTTCAAATTTTAAATTTATTTTTTAAAGCTAATTATAAATTCCTTGACATATGTCTAAATTAATAAAAAGAAATCAAAATTATAAAATATAATCAATGAAAATATTCTACTTAATTTATCACACCATGGCCGTTACTATAAAATAAAAGATTTTCATTAATTTTAACTGGCATTAGATAACATAAAATAATATATACATGTACAGGGAAAAACATGAAGTTTTTTTAACAGCTTACCTTTTCGGCGTGGAAATAAACTTAAAATATAATACATCGGGATTCCAAAAATCAAAATAAATCGAAGACCTTTCCTTAGAAGAAAACTGACATGTATGTGTAGCTCTCTAATTAGCACAATGTCTTCCTGTACGGCCAACCACCCCCTCCTCCTTCTCCCCTAACTGACACCTCGGCCCGTGTGTGTGTGATCACCGTCAACATACCTGTACTGATTTCTCACCTGGGGTAAATTAGTAACCTCGAATACTACCTGGTTCTACTGAAAGGCAACTTCTTATTTTCGGAATTTTGTTCCTAACTTGTTTGAACAATTTTATCAAAGATTTAATTCAAAATACATTAATAATTGTATGATTTATGGATTAAAAAATGATCTTGAATGTTAAATAAAAATTCAAATAAATCAATTCAATGAAATGTAGTCCCTAAACTTACTCCGTTAATTCTTTTTTCATTTCGTACAATGTTTCCATTATGTTTATGTAAATAAGACTTTTAATAAACATGAAAGAATATACTGCACTTATGGTACGTGCACTTTCGGGTCATCGGGTTTTCAACGTAAAACGGACAAAATTAATTCTAGGAAACAATTTCATTGATCGTAGAAACGGATGAAATAGTTCTAACATTCTAAACTATTCAAATTAGCTCGTAATATTTTTTAACGGTATCTTACTATAAAAATAAAACAAAAGGAGTCGTCTGATCCGCCGTGACCATGAAGACTAATAAATACACCGAATCAATTAAAGTATTAATCGATTTTATTCAATACGTATAAAACTTTATTTAAGAATTCAATTATAATATAATTAATAATTATATTTTATTTAAGAATTCAATTATAATATAATTAATAATTATATTTGGCTAATTTTAAATTTGTTGCGGACTTTCAAAATAACGCCCTTCGAATATGCCTAATATGAGATTACCGGGTCAGTGTAAAATGATTTTAAGGTTTAATAAGGACAGATGATACAAACAAACTTTTATCAAAGAATATGAAAATAACAATTTGGGTCATGTTTAAATGAATAAAATGAATAAACTTTACCGCATAGTTTTTAATTTTTTATTCAAATTTGCTAAAAAATGGAATTTCGAGTGAAAAATATTTGTATAGATTATTAAGGATGGTTTCAGAAGGGCAGACTTTTGAACATCACAGAAAGTTTACAATTCCTTTATATTCCAGAAATTTATTATTTGCATAATTTTCAATTAAATTAGGCCCTAAAATATATACCAATCCAGGCATCCATTTTTTTGTTTGTATCATCTGTCCTTAAACCTATTTTTCGTTATTATTAGAAACAGTACACACAGAGTTGAATAGCAATAATCTATAATTATTTAGTCGGAAAAGTCGAATTTTACTCTTTTAATATTTGTTAATTAATTTTCTGTTTTGTATTGTTAAGAAGAAAGTATTTGACCATTCACTGTTCGTTAATAAATACGAGATTTTAAGTATCTGTAATGTAAAATGTTTACATGTACATAAGTCAGAGCTTAGCGAAAATGTACATGTGCAGTTGTAGCAGATTCATATTCTCATGACACAGATTACATGTATTAATACAGATTGCCATTATTTTAATAATTATTTAGATTTCTATTCAGAAAATTTAATTTTCTTGAACTGTTTCGTTCTTGATAGATTTATCATGTTAAATTTATTAATTTTGTTAAAGCCGTTTTCTTTAAACCTTTCTTTCGGCCAGACTTCTACTTGTATTATTTTCTAAAATATTAATATCTAATTGCGATTTTTGGATACATCGCAGATTGTAAGCTTTTGACATTGTATATAAATTTATTTGATAGAAAAATTAAAATGTATATTTTCATGAATAATAAATCTGTTTATAGAGTTTCAAAATTCACACACTTGAGAAGAAATAAAAAAAAAATACAGTCTCCATTTCATAAACATCCATTTAATCACTGTCAATTTTTTATATATATACATAAATAAACAACTTTTGTAAAATTAATACAGAGATCTCAAGTTCTTTTTATGATAATTAAATGTACTTTATAGTTTAGATTTGAAGCTCTGCGAGTATTCAAATTAAAAATATAATTTAATTTAAATAATCTTTAATCTTTAGATTTAATTCAATATAATCTTTTCGTCTTGTCAAAAAAACATTCCGCATTTTGAAACAATCCTATCAGGTTTTGCGTTTATCCTATCGTGTAGATCGTTTATCAGGTCTATCGTGTTTTGCGTTTATCGTGTTTTGCGTGTATCGTGTTTTGCGTTTATCGTGTTTTGCGTTTATCCTATCGTGCGTGTATCCTGTCCTATCGTGCGTGTATCCTATCGTATCGTGCGTGTATCCTATCGTGCGTGTATCCTATCGTATCGTGTATCCTGTAAAGAATAACGATGCGGGTACTGTAAGCTCCATACCCCCAAAAATAGATTTGAGAACTCTTAACCTTTTTTCTTTTTACTTGCAGATCCCTATGTCAAGCTCTGGTTAAAATTCGGAAACAACCGTATAGAGAAAAAGAAAACATCAATTAAGATGCGAACTCTAAACCCAGTATACAATGAGTCGTTCTTTTTTGAAATTCCTTGGGAAAAAATCCGGGAAGCTGCAATAGAAGTAATTGTGATGGACTTTGATAAAGTGGGAAGGAACGAAATGATTGGAAAAATTGTGTTAAGCAGCAAGAGTGGTCCCGTGGAGACAAGATATTGGAACGACATGATAACAAAGCCTCGCCAACAAGTCGCTCAGTGGCATTTACTTAAAGACTGACAAAGGCTAAGGCTTAGAATATTATAAATTCTTTGTTTAACAAAATAACATTGTATTTTGTTGGTAGGATATTTAATATTGCAGATTTTGTATGATATTGTCATTTTATATGATTAGTGATCTGTAAAATTTGTTTTTAAGATCTCACAAGATGGGTAGCAAAGATGGCGACGTTGTCAAAGATGACGTGATATATAATGCAATCTTTCATCTATGTGTTTCATTTTATTGTTTTGAAAAGTATATTTAATAAATTCTTGAACTCCATTTTGTCATAGAAATGTGCACAGATGAAATTCTATAGATTAATGAAGCAATGTGAGTTTAAACTTCCTTTAAAGCATAACATTAAGTCGGCAGGGGATAAAATTTCATTGATTTGATATCTTAGATAGTTTTGTGGAGATTCAATTTCTTTGTTTTTAAACTAAACATTTTCTGTATAATTATATACATTCATATTGAATTTCTTGTCGGACTTAATTTACTCATAAATTTTTAACAGAAAAATACAACAAATTTTATCCCCTACGTATATTCTGCTTAACCTAACAACACATTTTGTAAAATCAGCAGACACTTGGAAGGTCAGTCAACCTTTTCCAATCTTGAAAATAAATCCAGAGTTATCCCTCTTTAAACGCAACTCTATGCATTTATATCTATAGACACGGGCACTGAAAGATAATTTTGATATAGAATACAGAGCCTTGCCGCTAGGGTTCGATGTAAGGAACGATAACTCATCATTAGTGGAACTAGCTTGTTTACGTTCCCAATTTCTTTGAACAGGTAGACTGAAGACATATACTCCTCATATGTGAAGTCAACCGATTGTATACAAAATAATGTAAGAAACCGTTTTGTGTACCAACTGAAGCAGTTTATGTCTTTTCTATAAACTATAACTCATAAATCGGCACTTTGATCTTCACATGTACAGTTGCGTTACCTGTAGTTAAAATACAACTTCGTGCAAATCAATTTTAAAGATTTAATTTAAGGTAGCTAGAGTTTATTATATTTTAAGAATTTCATGCAAATGTAAATTTATCTAATGTTTTTTGACCATATTTGCAACTGAAAAAAAGCAGAAAGGCGTAGAGTACATGCATGTGCAGGTATAAATAACAAATGATAGAACCCTCTTTTTAAAAAGGAAATACTAATGTTTTGAACTAGGTTTTTAAAATGTGCTGACGTTTACACTTTACTTGCAATAGACACATATCAATCAACCTTGCAGCAATTTCATTGGATTAACGAGGCTCGGGGGTGGCAGCCATTTTTAAACTATTTCAATCTCCTTTAAAAGGAGAGCTCCATATAAAGATATAGAAATTGATCAAATTTTAAAATTTAACTTTTTGAATTTTTTCTTTGTCAAATGATAGTTCACAGCTAAAGATACCATATCTGAAAAAATAAGTTAAATCTGGTGGTTAATTTGGGATTAATTTGTTGACCCTCCAGCCTCCTTAAATCTCAAACCTAGGATAAAGTCATGTGAGTTCTGTGAACAGTCCTCTGTGACTCTATATACTTACTATATTTTATAAGTAGTTCCATCGTCCTAGCAACTTAGAAATAATTAAATTTATATTTAACAAAAACTTGTACATGTACAACTACATGTTAAATTGTGCTTGTTTTTTGCTTGTATAACATCCTAAAGGTGATGATAATCAGAGAGTTTTCAATCTTAAAGGCAAACGAGTAATTGTTTAATCAAAATTAAACATTTTGAAGACCCTTGTTATAATGCATAATTTATTTAACTTGACTATCAATTTTAACATAGAAATTTCAATTACACGTAACAGCATTTTTAAAAATGAAGAGCATTAATTTTGTGACGTACACATAAAAATAAAGCATATAATATATTTTTGTAACAAATGCTATGATTGCAAAATACATTAAATAAAAAAAAAATGAAATATATTGTAAACATTCTAGGCATTGTTTCTTCCGAATTTAAAGAAAGACAAAATACAATACGCAAAACATAAAAAAGGTTTAAGTCAGCTTTGATTATTCAAAATTAATTTTACATTCAATTTATTAAGACGATGTTGTTTCAAATGACATGAAGATATCATTTCAACATAAGCTAGTGTTAGTAGAAAAATAGTTTGAATTAATTCACCGCTTTCAAAATAAACTGTCTAAAATTGCTATAAAATCAACATAATTAAACTAAGAAGTTTAAATGGACACAACTTATTCAAAAACAGCGACTTTTGAGAGTTTATGATATAGAAAATCTAACGTGTCCACTAATAGAGACGTCATGCAAAGAGTCAACAAAAATTACACAAGATCAAAAATGTTATCAAATTAAGTTATTATCATATAAAGATCAATTTTTGTCAATCCAAAAGCATCTTCCGAATCCTAGAAACTTATTCAAGCATTGATCTTTTCTAAACAAAACAATTACTGTCCTTAACGACGTTTTCTGGAAATCAGGTAGTGGATTTTACTGTTATATGTGATATAACGGCGCTAAATGATAGAAATATACAGCGTCACAATGCTGTAAAACGCTGAATGTCATAAATCATTGCATTCATAGTTGACTTGCTTATCTGCTTATTCATTCTTTCCTTAATTGACAATTTAACATTTGTGGTCGAAAAGGTCTACGATTTAGGACAGATGATATAAACTAAAAATGGATGCTTGGATTGGTATATATTTTTTACCTAATTTCATTGCAAATGGTGCAAATAATAAATAAAATATCCTTCCAAAAATATAACTGTAGAAAGGATTATCTACAATGAAGATATCTTTAGAAATTTCAAAACGTTATGAAAATTCATGTAAACTGTTCATAGAACGAAGGCTGCGCTAATGGAGTAAAATAATACACGAATTTCTTATTTCAGTTTGACATCGTGAATTGTTTCATTTCAGATATCAATAAGTTCTCTCTCTGCACAAGGATGCATCCCGTTTTGAATCATTGATGTTTGTGAAACATATCCGTTTCTCACGAACCTGTAGAAGCAACAGGAAAATAAACTCTATCTTCTCAGAGAAACATAAAATATATATTCCATATTATCACAAGTATTTTACTCACCTTATTTCTACATCTTCAAAGCTTGAATTTCTTTTTCCAAAGTTCCATTGCTGAGTCTCATTATTGCCTACACGATGGTAGTAAACAAAATGCAAGTTAATGTCCATCGACATTGTAGAAACCCTGAACAATACCTATTATTATTTCAGCATAAGTTCAAATTTCAGTTTAGTGTACACGGATGTCAAGCTTGCAAATTTCTTTATAAATGAAATTTCTCATTACTCAATCATTTCGAAGAGCCAAAAGATGACGTTCATATATGATGTATTTATAAGCTGAAAATTTATTCATATAAAATACGAGAGTTGTCCGGTTTAATCGTGGACAAGTTGTCTTGCGTGAATAATAATCATCACAGCGTTCTGAAATTTTCACTACTCTTTAGTATTATTCATTGCTACACATACTTTTGTCTCCATAAACAATTGATGAACCAATATGGCACAAACTAGTGATTTCCTGAAGTTTTTTTTTTAGTTCTTAAGTTACGGCCAATATTCCCGCCATCATTCAATTTAAAGACAAGTCTTATATTGACAGACCACAGTGTCGGCGTCTTTTGCTATATATACAATGTAACAGTTTGTCCGTATGTTTTGGTACTACATGGGAACTCGATCAAGAACGACTTCACTAGGAAAACTAGTATTTCGTTTCTATACTAAAGATCTGGTAATTTTTAAAAAGTTTTAAAGCTCTCAAGTGCGCTATAACGTCATTAAACGTCACCATTTTTTGTCTGTTGTGTTTATAACTTTCCAATTTCAAATGCTCTCGAAAATACCAAAAATTAACCTAATGCTATAATTTTTTTATCAAGACTACATAATTAATTGTGGAATCGAATAAGGATAATGTTTACCCCAATCTTATCTATTTAATTCTTTTATTTAGAATCAATGATCATGTTTTCCTTAACAAAACCATCGTTTTTAACCGTGCGCCGTAGGACAGTACCCAGTTCACTTTTAAGCATAATGAACTCTTTATTTTTGTTTATATTGAATAAAAAAATACTATGTGCTTCAGTATGATATATTAACATTGATTGTTAATGCAGCTGAGTGCGTCTTTTAATTTTCGAGAAATACGCTTTGTCCACGATTTTACCCTCGTATATGGAGATAACGTAAAGTATTCAAGCTCAAAAGTCGATCTCAAAATAAAATCAAATTATGAATCAGATGTGTCTGACTCTGTGGTATCTTTTTTTTTATATATCATGAGCTCTCTGGTATATATTCTTATATTTTGCTTCTTAAAGTTACTGCCTTCATAATTTTTAAGGAGGTGAAAAGATATAAAAGGAAAAGAAAGACCGGCATAATTAACAGTGTTTTCTTTTCACAACCATCCATTAATAGAGTGCTAAAACATAATTGTTAAAATGTATGAAAGAAGATTCAAGAAGGTAAAAGAATTTCTTTTAACAATATGCTTACTAAAATTAACTTATAATGTTCAGAGAATACAAGTTAGTCTCGTCGAAAGATTAATTTGTGTGTATTTCCAAAATCTTATTTCATATGAAAAGTGAACATAACCTTTTTGATGCAAGCACAAGTTAAACTTGGCAAACTTTTCTTCAAGGCGAAATATGCAAAGGTCAGGTCAATACTTACACCCTTTAAAACAAATCTTATTTCAAAATCCTAGACCCCAGGCTCTCTTAAAATAAAATATAAAATGTTTTTGAGTCACAATATTTTTTTTAAATTTTGCAAAGACCTTGACCTATTTAATATGATATAAATAGTTTATTTTGAATTAAATTTGATAAAAACAATATAATTTTACAAGATGTGTTAACCTGAGATAAATCCTTCCAGAAAATATCCAGTTCCTCCTGCTCCATTGTTTTGTCTGTTTGATGTACCACCATGTTTCTGTAATATCGTATTCGTTCGACATCATCCGTTTCACTTTTCTTTCCTACCTCTGGTTTGTTCCCCCAGCCTACCAGTGGATCCTTAACATTTGGTCCGTAGTTTCGCAATAGTTTATACATAATCGTCACGTCAAACGCTGAAGATGATGGACTAGTTC